>NW_010265051.1:0-45359 GCF_000690775.1 Eurypyga helias | reverse complement strand
ATTTCTGCAAATGATGGCTGTCCTCTTGGAGGCAGGTCTCTTCCAGGAGTGCAGCCTGGTGACAGCCCCTTATCCAGCGCACGAGGTAGTGTCCCTGGGCGCCCGGGGCTGTCCCACTGCAGCTACCTCCTTCCTCTCCGACCTTGGGCTTCTCATTGGAGTCCGCCCAGGAAACCTGCGCGCACAAGTTATCCCATACGGGTGAGGACAGGCCATCTGCAGGGGATCCTCGGTGCTGGTGGAATTCAGTGAGAGTGGGAGAACTTAAAGGATTCTTGGTTCCCGTGAGCCTTAGTAAAATAGCCAGCTGTTTCCAGACTTTGGTCTGTCAGGAGTAGCCACATCTGCCGGGTCCTGAAGCTGTCTAACTAATAATGAGAACTGGTAGAAATATCTTGGAGTGGAGGACAAGAGGGCCAAGCATAGCACTGGCAAAAGGAAGCCAGCTATTAAAACTGCTAGTAGAAAGCTTGGATGTCTCCTTCGAATTAAGTTTTTATTTCATTAGTGCAACGGGCTGGTGGGAGACCAGGAAAAAAAAAAAAGGAACCCACCACCACCTTCTGCTAATGAGATGAAATCTTTTAAAAATGCCTTACCTTTACTTTTTTCAAGAGTGTCATAGTTTTAAAAAGAGTATTTTTTCTAATATGTACTTACTTTGAAGTAATTATGATTAATTTTTTTGAACTGGTGTTGCACAATTATCTGCCATCGGTCAGAGGTCCCTGATGTGCTGGGAAAGCCGTGTTTCTCTAGGAGTTTGCTGCTTGAGGTGCTGCTGTAGCTGTGAACAGCAGCAGCTGGGCTGAACTTGGCTGGTTCAAGGCTCTGGCAGGCCAAAACAGTGTCTTTTAACTCTATCAGATTGACTTTCCCGATATCCAGACTTTCAATAAGTGGGGTTTGTAGCTTTACCCTCAGATGATCTGCCAAGCTCTTTTGCTCCTGCCTTTTTGGTCTGAATTAACCATTTTTGTATGGGCAATTTCCTCATATTCCTTTTCCACAGCTGCCTGACAGTCCTTCACAGACATCTGCGAAAGCTGGAGCATTTCTTTGCAGTAACGTGAATATTTTGAGTTACCAAATCCTGTGGCACACTTCATCCTTTCTACTGAAAGAGGGGATGCTTTGTAAGGCCACTTCTTCGCCTCCGAGCCTGTATCATCCCTTGACAGCATGTAACCCTTTCTGATGGTTTGCCCACGCTGCTGCCTTCCAGCTTGGAAGGATTTGGCAAAGCACTTGGCACCCAGCACCTCACAGCGGGAATGGGACTCTCCCAGCAGCGTTGCTGGATGAGGCTACAGAAACGGGAGCGACAGAGCTGGGTGACTTGTGCTGAAGATTTCCCCATGGCCCGTGTTTCTGTCCTTCTCAGCTGCTTGTGGACACCAGCAGCTGCTGTCATCTCAGCATGGGTTTTGCTTTGTTTTGGTTTAATCTGTCCATTTCATTTATGTGCCTGAATTAGAGCTGAGCTCTTTGAAGATCTAACCACTTGTTTGGATCCTTATGGGGAGTACTTTTGAAAGTCTGGCCCTTAGCCTCTGAAAATCTTTGATTATCAACTCACAGCTGATTGGAGGTGTCTCTGCGTGGTTTTTCTCCCTCCTCCTCACTTGGCACCCAGCACCTCAGATATGTATTTAGCTGAGCATGGGGATATCTGGCATTTGCTACATCAGAGGGCTTATCTATAATTCCTCAGGGAAAGCTCTCTACCTTGTCCGCTCTGGGAGCTAACAGCACCTTTTAAAAAGTGCTTCCAAGGTGCAACCTGATCCCAGGTCCCAACCTCTGCGGAAGCTCTCAAGGCTGGCTGTCACCTCTGTAGCCTCTGCTTTCACTGCGTTTACATAAACACTAGCCTCTTGCAAAGAAACCAGAAGTCTACACAAATTGGAGCAGCTTCCTGCGTGGCCAGATCACAGCTTACATGGCTTCCCAAACCAGTCATCTGTCTGGGTTCCTCTCCTGTCAGCAGTAGTTCTGCAGCATTTGCTGAGGCCCCACGAGGGATGCCCATGTTGCGCAAGGACGGTCCATAAAGACCTTTCAGCAGGATTGACAAGGTGAAAATCTGACTTGTCACATGCAGAGATCAGGGTTCTCAGCATGATTGAATTCAGTCATGAGGAAAGGATAGTGGTTCTGGAGCCAGAAATCTCTCTTTTCTGTAGGGCCAGTGTTGGATTCAGCGTGGGCTGCCCAGGTGTCTCCCTGGTGGCAGAGCCTGGCTTCACAGGGCTTGGCGTAATGACTTTGCCCGGTCAGGTGGCTCCTGCAAGGGACCAGCTGGGCAGGATCTGCCCATGCTAGGGGCTTCTGTCTCTGAAGGCGTGTGGTAGAGGGAGCTGGGACGTGATGTCATGCTTTTGTGGAAAGGGAAGCAAGCAGGAGGAGGATGGGGAAAGTGAAGGAGTGTGAGATCTTCGCCAAAAGAGGTCTTTACAAACAGCACTGCCAAGGATGGTGCCTCGGAGCATGGAGGAGACAGACAGTCCGTGCGTTCATGTCCGTGCCGTGGGAGAGGGGAGGAGGTTTGCAAACTTGTGCATGAGGGCAGGACTGCTCCCACGCCGGCTCTGGTAGCAGTCCCCTGACCAGGTTGTGTTGTGCAATGGAAGAGGCGCTGTCACAGACTGGAGGGTTGCAGCAAGAGACCTGGTTGTTATTAGGACTGAGCTGTTACCAGAGCAGACTGTCTGTGGTTTGGGTACGTGTGTGTATCCGGAGTGCACTTCCTCTGCCCTGCTCATCAGTGACAGAGTGAAAAACAAAAAAACCCCAAAAACCTGCTGTCCCGGTTCGGTACACATGTCTGCCAGTAAGGGCCTCTGTGTGATCAAGCCTTTGTGGTTTGCAGCACTCGGCAGCTGCTCCTTTCCCGGTGGCAATTCCATCACCAGGAATTTCCCTTGTGCTTGTGAGAGCCACACTAGGGCAGCTGGTCACTTCCAATCTGCGCTGTGGCTGCCCTGCGGCAGAGCCGGCAGCCGGAAAGTCGGGATGAACATGGGATGTGCCGCCTGCGTGGTGCATGTGTGAAGCCAGGTACCAGCGGAGGAGAGCTGAGGAGAAAAGATAAGCCATGGAGGCATTTACTCTGATGGGTTGGCAGTCCGTGTCTGACGCACACCAAGTGCAGGTGCCTGAGGAAGAATGAAGGAACAGGGTGACAAAAATGTGACTGTTTGGCCCAGAATGTTCTCCCAGACTTGAGAGATCTGTGACTTCAGGTATTTCAGGTTTTAACAGCCTTTTGGACTTGAGGACTGTGAAGTGACTAGCTCATAGTGTATTATGGGAGTTTCGAGCACCTTTTCTATGCTACATGAGGATAGAGAAACGCATCACATCACTTCCAGCGCCGATTCTTTCGCCCTGTCACAGGGTAAGTGGATGAAGAGGTGTGCCTATCTGAAATATCAGATCCCATTTTGTCACACTGGACGCAGGAAATAGCGTAGTTCAGTAGTTCACGTACTCTTCTTCAGTCTCAAGTCTCCTTAAATTTCATTCCTACCGAGAGACGAGTTTGTTGCAGAAAGGCTGGGCTATTTCTGGGTGGTGGGTGCTGTCTACCCGCAGCCAGGCGGGGCCGCGGCGGTGCGATTACACCTGGCAGCAACAACCCTCTGGCTCAGGAGGGTCTGTGTTCATGGCTTTTAAGGGACCTCATCATGTTCCTTCTCGCTTAAATGGAAAACTTTAAATGGCCTTCTGTAGCCTAAAGGGGGGAATAAGGAGAAGTCTCTTCAGGGCACCTTCGCCACATGCTGACTACGCGACTTTATTACAACTCACATTTCTTTCATTGAGGAAATTGTTTGGTACGCTGTCATTTCGCCCCACTGCCTGCAATTACGATTTCTTCATTCACTTTCTGCTGTTGACACTCTAGTTTCTTGAAATTATTCCTTGTCTAATGACTTCCATTGCTAATTTAGTTGTAAGTGATCCCTGGACAGCCACAACCATAAACGCATGTAGGTGGCTGGGCGATTGGTTAGGGCTCTGCCTCTAGGAGATGCTCAATTTCAGGACTTTTTATGAAGTATTTAAAAGAGTTATCGTCTGGTTTATGTCTGCGTTATAAAACAATCCAAAAGTATTGCTTTTTTCCTTTTTAAGTCTAAACTTGTTGATTTCTATTAGCAGTTCCAATTTTCTGGCCTGCCTAAAACATTCCTGTAGGAATGTACCAGGCTCCGAGAACAGAGCGGGTTGTGCCCTGTGTGGTGTGAGCTGCCCATGGGAGTGCCCTCGCCTTTCAGTCACACAGACGTGTCCGTATGGACCCGAGTGAGAAACATCCCTCTCACTTGCTCCCTGGCTGGTGACTTGGTCCTCCAGACACTCCTGGAAAGCCTGGTGAAGACCTGCCCCTCGACACTACTATTTTGACTTTCTGACCCTCGGCACACATGTAACTTTCAAAGTCTGTCATCATTATGCAGTTAATTGACTGAATATTTTCATATTGGAGGTTGGTGCATGGATCTGGGCTGCCTGTCTCTAGTAGTTTAGCAAAACATGAAGAAACTCTACTGGGAGGTAATTTCAAAATTAAGCATTTAGGAAATGTGCGCCATCCAGAGTTAACTGTTTTATCTGGAGACATTCATGTGATGTTTTGCAGACTCATTAGGACTTCTGCTCCCACAGATCATAAAAATATCTTCTGTCTTCTGCCTTGATGAGGTATTTGTTTCCTCCTACTCCTCCAGGTCCTGAAACAAAAGAGGTGTTTCTAGTGACCAGCAATAGGGATCAACTGGTCTGAGCTGGTAAAATAAGATCCCGCCTCACTTACCCAGGCACACTATGGGCTGCGCCCACCTGTGGAAGGGAGGAACTCATGTTATACTTCCAGAGCTACTGTCCCAACTTAAATGGTATTTTTCCCTCTATCATTGCCATTGCTGTTTTGCCGTGTTGGAAGCTCAGCACGTTGGGGCATATGAATGTTTCATATATGCATTATATATATCTCATCAACTTTTCCATCTGTGAAGCGTATCCTAAGAGGCTTGAGAACGGCTGCTCAAATAAAGCAACAGCAAAGTATTTGCTATCCTGTTTTGTGGTTGGGGAAATCAAGTTGCTATGAAGTGGAATGATTTGTTCAAGGTTGCTTTGAGAGCTCAGCATTCAGAATTATGTTTCTTAATTTCCTTGGTTTTCATTAATATGGTTTCACTCTTTACTCTGCTCTCAAGCTTTGTGAGGCTCCACAGATAAAATCAAGTGACTGAGGATGGTCAGAGACAAGTAATAGATAGTCTCGTAAGCAACTAGTTGAATTCCTTCCAAGTGTGGCATGTAGCTATGGTGTGTCTGGTTGCTTTGGTGTTGGTGTGAGGACAGGAGAGGTGTCAGGCTGGTGGGTCAGAAGGGAAGGCTGCAGGTGAAGGGTTGCATTTCCCATTGATGCTGTACTGCGCGTGGCACACATAGGGCTGCAGTCTGAAGCTTGGCTGCCAGCCTCCTGGTGACCTACTGCCTGAATTAAAGGCAAATTATGTCTCTTTGCCTCTCCTGGAAAGGTGGCTTTGTACAAGGCTTGCTGCTCTCCATCTGCAGTGGAGAAGAGCCTTGGGAACGGTGGAAAAACTACATATGCAGCCTGTAGAGAAAGGAGGGGAACAAAGGTCCTTGTCAGACTCACATAATCCTCATTTCAGTTACCCTCAAATTACAGACCGAGAGATAATATACTGCATTTTCCTGGGGCGTGAGAAAAGCAGTTCTTATATCAACACAAATGCTCAATTTGTCATGTATCTTAATGGGATATCCCGTCAGTGTAGCCTAGTCATCGAGTTGCTTCCAGCTGCTGAACTAGCACTTTATGAAATACCCTTTTTTTAATAAAACACAACCAAAAACCAAACATAAAACTGCATGTTTCCGTACCTTCATATATCCACTATAATGTTTTTTAAATGGACCTCCAGGGCAGCACCTTGGTGGGAAAACATCTGTTTTTTCAGATGGGCCGCTCTCGTGGTGATAGCCACATAAAGCTCAGGGGTAGAAGGTCCTTCTGCTAACGAGGGAAGCGCTGAAGCCCCAAAGAGGCAAGCTGCTGGGTGTTTCGGGGGAATGACTCGCATGTGTAAGCTGAAGGATCAGTGTAAGAGCTCATAGATTTTAAGGCCAGGAAGACTGTCCCTGTTTCAAACTGCAGATTGTATCCCCTTTGAGAGTGGTAAAAAGATTCAGAGTATAGTGGGCTGTGAATTATTATTAATAGCCTCATAAGGTGGTTTGTTGAAAAAAGCAAACCAAAACAAATAACCCTTACCAATTATTATGAAAAGAAAACAAGATAAAAATCAAAATCAATAAAGCTAAGTGGTTGCATACACATTCTCTTTCTTACTTAAGTGCTGATCGTGAAATTTTACCCATTGTTTCAGCCTTCAGTGGGTTTTATGAAGACAGATGAGCCATGAAGCAAATCAAGCTTTCAGAAAGTTTGATAAACTCTGCCTTTTTTAATCACCCTGCACAGCTCCGGGTGTAAAATTTACACAGAACCGAGTTTGTAGGTTCAAGGACTAAGTAATCATTTTTCCTGAGTTGTAGAGCAAGCCCGAGAGAGCTGTTAGACGTCCTAAAATAAATAAATATTGAGCCCAAGGGAGAGATGAGTATGTAATTACCTGAGGTCTGGCTTTCGTGCCCTCTCAGAAAGTTAATTTAAACTTTGGATAGCTGAAAGCTCTCTGCAAGAGGCAGCACTAGGACATCACTGCTGACAGTGAATTTGTTTGGTGTGGCATTTTATCTGTCTGCTTTCTGACTAAAACCCGTGCACATGAGGAAATCGCATGGTTTGGAGGGGAGGCATATGTGGGGTTTATCTGGTAGCTGTGACTGTTGGTGACAGGAAAGAGAAGAAGGGGCTGGTTCTGCACAGCCTCCGGCCCAGTGCTCATATCAGTTTGCACAGCAATTTTTTTTTGGTGGTTTAGTTGGGTTTTTTTCTTTGGGGCTGATTCCTATCATTATGCTTTGGAAAAGATGAACATGTGATATCTGGCAAGAATCAGACTTCACACATGCTCCCTTAAGTAAAGGCGAGTCCATGGCATGACGTGGGTGTTGAGTACAGAAACAGAAAAGGCCTGTTGGAGACAAACCGTGCGGCCAGGCCCGGGGAGACTTGCTTGACCCACTTGCTCTTCACACTGTCTCAATCGTCATAAGTAATGCTCTCTTACCTTGGAAATCCCATTTGCTTCGGTGGGGCTGCCTCATCTCCAATTCTGTAGTGCGTAGGGGGGCCGTGAAGCCCACTATACTTTATTTTCAGTCTCTAAAAATGGATATATTTGGCAGTGTACAAACTGATTTCTCCTAATTCTTACCAAATCCTGGCTGCTAAAGTCAGCCCAGAGCTGAAGATGTGAGTAGAGCATTGCAGAATCTTTGCATTGAAGATTTTCTTGGTGTTTTAAATCCCTCCACATTCACGGTACCCGAGGACAGCCCTGGCACGCACAGGAGCTGGGTCATGTTCTTCAGTCGCTTCCTCCCCTTCTGTTCAGCCTTCCAGTCTTTCTGTGCTTCGTCCTCTGGAGGCAAGTAGCAGCTGTAGCTTTAGCCCAGGTGGAGGAAGTGGCAATTGCTGTATATCAGACACGTAAATACGCCTGAGCGCTTTCCTAACCGTCACAGCAAGATAGGAGTATCTGGTGTCATGATTCATTACTGCTGTCGCTTTTGAAGCTATGCCCAGGTCTCCGCGTCGCACAGCAGAGCTCGGCTGTTACAGGAACCATGGCGGCTGAAGAGCAATGCCCCTGGGGCAGGGAGCCCTGTCTGTCCTGTGGGCCTCTGGTACAGGCGCAGTGGGATTCGGGTTTATACTGCAGCTCCTCGATCTTAGGCCAGCAATAATAACAAACCGAATCCTGCTTGGTAGTGTGCCATACGCTCCCAGCCCTGTAGGTATTGCACAGCGCACCAAGAGCGGAGTGCTGCGGGGACAAAGCGAGCTGGGGTGGCTGTGAGGGCAAGGAGGGTTCCCCCAGGGCACCAAGGATTGTGGCTGGGCTCTGGCTTAGCCAAGCTGCAGGATTTCCTGTGATACTGAAGTGTGTGCCTAGAAGGTGGCAATGGGCGAGCGCCGGGCCATCTGCTGAGCCTACCGCATACAGCACTGCGTACGGAGCTCCGCCGGGCTGGTGGTTTTCTGCTCCTCCTGCTAATCCCATTTATCTTTTGGACAGCAGAGCCCAGCAGTCCGACATCACCTTTAGAATCCCCGCATCCTGGAATGTTGCGCAAGGTTTGCCCGTTATTTTTCTTTAAGCAGCTCGCGTTTGGAGATTTTCCAGGGATGTACTTGTAATTTTGGATGTGAATGTTCTGCACCAACAAAAGAGAAAAGGTCAGTGAACCTGCATTTCTCTTTCAGCTGCCGAAACAAGTGGCACCAATCCCATACCTTAGCAGTGATAAGACGTGATAAGCAGAGAGGACGTTATTCTTCCTTTTTTGCATTTGCAGAATTGCCTTGGTTTTCAGAGGAGGTGGCTAAATGCAAGGAGCTCAGACCCAGACTGTGCTTCTTGTAACTCTGTTCTGGGCTGTCTTTGGACAGGTTTTGGCTATTACTCATGAGTTTTTTGTCTCTCCTCATGCCTTCTATTGTAAATGGAACTACGGTGGTTTTTTTGGTATTTGGCTTGAACAATACTAAACCACAGAAAAATACCAAGAAAAAAACTTTATGAAAACCCTGTATCTCAACAGGATTACCCACCCAAAACTGTGAGATTGCTTATTTTGTGTTTTGATAGTGCAGGAGATAATCTCAAGTTGCTTTGAATTAAAGACACAACCAGAAGAGATGTTTGTGCTGCGAAAATACTTCCGTAGCCCCCGTTTGGTACAGCTGGTAAGTGTTGCACTCAAAGGCTTACCTGTAAAACTTAGAGGAATAGCTCCACAACTGCAAGTGCCTCCACACTTCATCCCTTTCGTTTCAACCACTTAACTTGGAGTGGGGTTTTGGCGTCTAACTGACAAAGACACCTAAGTCTTGGGTCACTAGTTGTTGAATTAGCTGGTCTACTCCCTATGCATACCTTCAGGACTGAAGAAGCTGGAATGCATGCGTTTTCCTGCACTAATCCTCGCCTGGTTGGTACCTGGCTGTTAGAATCTGGCCTGAATGTACAGATTTGTAAGGCATTACCTCCTGCAGCCTCCTGATGCTCTTGGACCTTTTTGCATACCTACCTTGTTTTTATAAGTAAGGAATTTGAAAGGGTTGTTAAATCGAGTGCAGCCTAGGCTAGTGCCTCTTTCACCTGAAAAACACCACCTAATTAAATTGAGGTTGGCAGTACCAGGTTGCGTGAAGCTTTCCTCTTAAAATGGGCTCCTTCCACAAGGCACTGAACTTTTAAAGCACTGTACACAGGCATAGGTACAAAATATGAGAGGTTATAAGTCTAGACATAATCACTGTCTGTAACTGTGTAGAAATAAAGGCAGTTCAGAATGTGTTTCTCTGCTGTATGTACCATTTATGACTGCTCGGTATTGTTTCTGCTTCAGTTACAATGAAACCTCTCCAGGGAATAGAGAGTATCTTCTGTGTTTGTAGCGCAGAAAGCACACCATTGTGGTCTGTAAATAATAACGGTTTATATAGTGTTTGCCTTTAACCTTTCCATTCCCCTCGCAAATAAATAACGGTATTGCTGTCTTTGCAGTGTGCTTTATATTAACTATAGGGAGAAATAGCGTTATTTAAAGAGAAAGGTAAATTGCAGCATAAGGGTGTAATATATTCAGTGTGGATGACCACTGCAGTCGTTTCTGTTTATGGTTTGTAACGGAGGTGGAGTAGATTTAAAACTAGTGATTGATGGTTAATAGAAAACTATTGCAGAAATCCTGTGGTTAAAATACACAATTTGCATAAATCTCTCTGGACGCTTTCCAGATTTTCATTTCAGGAGGGACTATTCCTTTGCTATCATTTATTTTTCCTGGCATCTTTCATTAGAACATAACAAGGTGCTTTGCAGCAAATACTCATCAAGTTCATGACCAGCCCGAAAGCGCGCAGCAAATACCCGACTTCAGCTCCAGAGGCTGGCAGTAACTGCCCTGGGATGCTGGTGCAGATACGTGGTGATGCACTACACAGACACCTCTTTTTGCCGCCTTCATGGCCCCTCGTGAAACCGGGCAGCCCAGCCGAAGGGAGTGCACTAGGGCCACAGAGTGGGAGATGTTTCTGTGCGCTGTAATTGTGAGAGTACTGATGGCTGGGGGCCCTCAGAGCACATCCTTACACTGCTATCCGCATTCGTTGCTACCTTGTCCCTCATCCCATCTCCTCTTTCTCTCTCTTAGGTAGGGCTAGCCGTGGTCTGTGACAGTGAATTACTTCTGTGCAGGGATCTGAGCCTGGCACATCTGGGCTCTGGTTTCTGTTGCCCTGGGTTCTGTGGACTGATGCAGTAAATTTCGGTGCTGATTAAACAGAATCCGCAAGTTTGTTTCCTAAATTTTCAAGGGTTGTGTTTCTTCAGTACTTCTGGGAGTTATCATCATTCTCATTGACAACTAGAAGGAAGTTACTTGCCTGAAGATGGGACGCCCTGTCTTCATGGGGCACAGGAATTTCCCCTGCCGTTCCATAAGCTTTATGGGCTGTTGCTTGTACAGTAAATACCGAGACCTTCATGTCAGATATCCGGGCTGAATCTGAGAGCAAATGGCTGAATGATGAGCTTGCATTTCCAGGCTTCTCCAGAGGGCTTGGGAGTTGAAAAGGACTAGTAAGTGATACATCTGCCCTTTCCACCTACACAGGTTGAGCTTCGGAAATCTTTAGTGTTTAACAAAACGATGATACACCCTGTATAGGGAATACTTGAAATACTGAGCAAGTATTAGCTCATTTCCTTTTGCACTAATACTGGAGGTGGGTGGCCAAATACGGTTCTGCATGTGGAACTTCTGCCTTATCAGGGAAGGTGAGACTGCAGGGCAGTCAGAGTGGGACTTTGGAAAGCTGATATGGAGCTGATGGGACTTAATGCAGTTCCTGTGAAGTGACATACAACACACAGAAGTATTCCCATGCCAACTTCAGGTATTTAACAGAAGCCAACCTGTGTTTGGGTAGTCTTGCTCTCCAGGTTCTGATTGGTCTCTGTCACTTAGATAAGGAGATTGGCCTCCTAAAAGAGCCCTAAAATTTGTCAGGGTAAATATTTATGCAAGTGATGGTACTGTATCATCAGCCTGTAATGCTTTCGCTTTGACTGACTTTCTTACCCGTGAGAATGAGGAGTAACATGGAAATGTTCTTTCATTAAGTTCCCGCATATGTTGTGTGTAATGTGGCTTGCACTGTAATTTAAATGCAAGTATAAATTTGGTCTCCCAGGCATATTGACTTTTGAAGTCCTGAAATTGCTGCATCTCTACCCACATAGAGCAATCTAACCCCCTTGGTTTGGAGAAGGTTTCTTGAGGTATTTATCCAGAGGCTCCACGTAGCAGCATATGAAAAGGTTTCTGTTATTTACTACCTCTAGTCTGACCTCTGAAGACCCTTATTCCATCTCCCAGAAAGAAACTTATTCACTGTGGTAAAGTAGTACAGCTTCAGCATCCAGTCCCAAATTGCCTGAAACTGCACAGGGGGACTCCTTTTGCCGAGTACTCTGAGCCTTGATGTGTGCCTGGCGCCACTGAACAGACTTGGAGTTACATAGACTGACTGTCTTGCTCTAAAGCATCTGCCCAAATAAACTTTCTTTGCAACCAGGAGCAATCTCTCCTCACTGGTTGCATGTTACATCCACAAGCATTAATGTCAACTACATAAAGCAGTAGAGAGGTGTTTTGCTTTGAATTCTTGGAACAAATGTTGGGAATTAGTGCTTGCAGTTCATAAATAAAATAGCTTTCTTTTATATACAACTGTATTCATTTGATCAGATTGCTAAAAATACATGTGAAAAAGATAACTGGTGGCACATACCCATTTTTCTGGGGGAAATTTCCATTAAGTTGAATGACCACATCAAAATCACGGAGGAGAAAAGCAACCGAGAGAGCTGAGAAGTGACAAGAGAGAGGTTTCTGAAGATGGTTTGGAAGCCGTTAGAGGATTGATATGGCTGACAGATGAGAGGGCTGTGCCAGGCAGCAGAGGTAGGTGACAGGGGATGCTCTTTTGTGAATAATGTTACACTAATCTAAAGGGACAGCGTAGAGAGTAGTGAGAGTTGAACTGGGAGAATGAGAAACATGCTTTGCATTGAAAACAACGACCCAACTTCCACTGAGCAAACAGGATCTTCCTGCATATGTCCAGAAGTTGATCTGTGAGCTACCCCCAAGGTAAATCATTGGAGGAGCAGAGACGTAATTCTGCTTTGATACTCAGCAGATTTCTCTGCATTGCGAGAACTGCTTGGTGTGTGCACGGACGAGAGTTGGTGGCCTTTCAGGGATAAGCTCTGTTTAAAAGTAGTTTCGCTTTGGTCAGTAGTTGACACTGCGTCTGTGATAGCAGCACACTGAATGAGAACAACTGGTTGTCAGGCCCCAAATAAGTGAGTTGCGGGTTGCTTCTTCGTTTCATCTTTCCCTTGTGCGTGGCTAACTCCCAGTTTCAAGTATCAAAATTCTGGTGCACAGGATGGTATTTTCTTGCCGCTATAGAGCTTGTAGTGAACTATTAAACTGCAGCAGCGTTTCATCCTGGAGCTGCCTACGCCTCAGTGTTGGATGAAGTGACCCGCAAAGAGAATGTGTATTTTACCTTGTTCGATTCCGACATCACCGAGATGGTTTCTGAGAATTGAAGTGCCACCTAAGTGCAAGATCTGATTATTTTGGAGGAGATGCTGTGAAAAGAGGTCCTGGTGTACAGTAGATCACCTGAGGGCAAAGTGGACTACTTAAGGGAAAAGAGTAGGTGCAGGAGACCTTGGAGTTAGTACTGGGGGAAAGGCCATGCTGTAAAACACCTGAAACCCTTGAAGTGATGATTGTGCTAAGTGAAGAGCTACTTCCTGATGATGTTGGTGCACGGCTGCTCCAGCACAAGTTGTTTGCTGCCTGCAGAAGGCAACAGTACTTGCCTTAGGTGTTTTCCCTTCTGAGACTCTCTGCTCCATCCAGTGGTCAGGTGAATTGGAGTGACGGGCAGGTAAGCATGCAGTGCATTCATTGTCTTTGCGTAACTTCTCCATCCCTCCACTCCCGGTTCTTTGCAGCTGGCTGTAACATGCTAGTGAACTCCTGCTGTAGCAGACTTGATCAGCCTGCCTTCTGCCGGTTTTGCCTAGTTAGCTTTAGCCATAGTCGTGCTTCTGGTAGCCACTCCGTGCTTGTATGATAATGCAACGGGGTGGCTGTTCTTCTGTGCTCTGCCTGAAATCAGGTTTCAGATGTGATTTAGACCTCCTTCTTCTCAATGGTATCTTCAGTCCAAAAAAACCCAGCACTGAAGCAAACAAGGCCTTCTTTGCACAAAGAGGCTTTGTCTCTAAAGCTGTCACCTAGCAGGCAGGAGCAGAAGGGCACCTCTGCCTGGGAGAGCAGAGATAAACATTTCTTGGCTCGAGGAGTTGCACCTAGGAGCTTTTCAGAAGATCGCAGTAATTGCCTCCTAACACCCAAAGCAGTGTAGTTCATGCCGATGTGTAGCTTGAAGCAGAGGTTAATAGCGCCAGATGTTGGCTTTATCGTTATTAATCGTTTGCATTACAGCAGCACGCGGTGGCCTTGTTCAAAGCGCGTGGTGCCGCATGCCGTTCTGCTGCGGCAAAGGCAGTCCGGGCCTTACCTGCTGAGCAGAGGGGGGCAAAGGATGACAAGGGACACGGAAACGCCAAGACGTGACCTCCCAAGTCATAAAACAAGTCACTGGCAGGGCTGAGAATAAAAATCAGTTCTCATGAAGCTCGACAGAAATAATACGTAGGTGTTACCGCTTTTGACATTTAATCCCAGCATAGTGCACTGGTTTATAGGTTTATAAGGTGTCTGGTATGATCCTCTTTAAAGGTTTGGTGTCTTTAAGCTTGGTGTCTGTGAGTTTGTGGGGTGAGCTGGAAATGGATCAGGAAAGTAGCAGTCTCTTGAATTTGTCCTGATCCCCCAGATTACAGTAAAGGGGTGGCGGAGGCGTATTGCATATCGTGGTGCTATGCATGGCTGATCAGCTCTGTCCTTCAAATGCTATTAACTCCAGCCTGGTTAATCTATATTCCTGTAGGTTGAACACAAAGCAGTGCAGGCTGAGGGATTAGGGGAGAATTAAGTATTTGTGCTCTAATCCTGAATGTTTATAAATCAGTATTAGTTACTTTAGGTGCTTTTAGAGAGTTTACATCCCAATTTTTGTAATAATTTCATGATCCATCTGGCTAATAAAAATACTTCACTGCAAGAGAAGAAATAAAATCTGTTGCGGTGAAGTGTAAGCATGCAGATCTTTTCCTTAATGGGGTCTAATTGCTGTTATTATGGATTCTGTAAGTTAAAAATAATAGTGGGGCTAGCCACATCCTACGTCACTGTCTGTAAACACGATGCATGGATTCAGCCCAGTCTGTGGAGGAGAAGACTGAACCCAGGCCAGTGGGGCCCCCCTGTTTCTAGGTGTAAATTTATGCCTTTGGGCCTTTTAAGGGTGTAAGTTTTTTTGCGGAGTGGCACTTGGAGGGATGTGGGGTGGTGGTGTTTTTTGTTTTGGGGGTTTCTGAGTGGTGTGAAGCAGAGGGACATCCATGGGAAACGAGCATCCTGCGGGGTTTGTCGCCTGGCTGGCAGCCCTGCTGCAGGCACTGTGCTGTAGTGCAGCACTGCTGAGGGATGGTGTGTGTGGGGAAACAAAGGCAGACCTTATCTTCAAAGGATCATCTTTCCACTGATAAGGACAATAGTCTCAAAGCAAAGAAAAGGGGGCTTGGCTGGAGCAGGAAATCTTGCTCTAAGCATTAGCAGGGCTATTGATTGCCCCAGATTCAGCATTTAATCCTTCCTTTAATCACAAATCAATTCCACTGTGTGTTTGAGTTTTTTAACTTTTCATCCATATGCCTCAGACTTCAGAACAATGGGGTACCCTGTGCAGGGCTTTGGGGAACTGCAGCCCCCGCACACCCTTTTTGCCGCTTCAGTGCAACCGGGGAAAAAAATTCAGGGCAAGTACGTTGATCAGGGCTTGCTCTGTTTGTGTCTTGGAAGGAAGGAGTCCTTTCCAATACTCTGTTTCCTTAAAGTCCTTAATCAACCTGGGATTTTGCTAGAAAGAGTATTTGTTTTTCTTTCCTTTGATCTGCATTTAGCTCAGAGAATAGACATGCTGACACGGGTTTCCCTCCTGCCTGCCTAGCGCTCCATCTTCTGCATTAACTTCTTGCATGTAGTCCCAGAGCTTGGCTTTTGGGCCTGCTGAGAAACAACAGGACTGGAAAATACCATAAATACGTGTGAATGAACGTGGCATGCCGCTGGGTTTCCATGATCTGCGTGTTTGATGCTGCCCCGGCTTTTCCTGGCGTTGCGATTTCTGTGGAAGCGGTGTCCCCGAGCCTGTGGAGCAGGAGCCTGGGTATGTGCATCCCACTGGCGACAAGCCTGCTGCCAGCAAAGCGGTTTTCTACAGTTTAGATGAATTTTTCTCTTGAACTCTTAGAATTGCTCAGTGGGACAGTAGGACCGGTGTCCACATCCCCTTCCCTGGCACCTCCACGCTGTCGCCGAAGGGAGGGTGTCTTGTCCTGCTTGGAAGAGCATACCAGCCTCGAGCATGTGCGGGTGGTTCTGCGCACCGCAGATTCATGGTACTGTCAGTCGCATTTGAGGCATCTTTCGGGCCCACTTTTATGGATTAGTTTCTCAAAAACTGTTTTTAACCACTCCATGATGGTAACATGTATCTGCCTACATGCAGAAATGGCAGGGGAGAAGGGGAATGTGGTGATGGGCTGTAGCAGGCATGTTATTTACTGGGCAAACATTAGTGTTTGTGTTTAGACTTATATTGGAGCATAACATATCAGTGGAAGGAGAGCTGTAGATGGGTCAGGGGGCCTTCCCGAATCACCTATGTGGCTGGAGGCACAGCTGAAATTTGGACTGCAGTCCCTCAGCTATGAAGCAAGATCCTAGCTCACACTCTATTCCCTGGGAGCCAAAGGTCTTGTTGGGGCTGCAATATTACTGTTGGTTTGCATCTTTTCTAGCTTAGTTTTAAAGATTATCATCTTCTCTCTTGTGTCAGGCTATGGAATACCCTTTAAATATCAGTCTTGACATCACTGAACACTTCCTATTCTTTTCTCATTTTCCACTTTTCTGGTTGTATCGGTACTTGCCATATCGCAGTGGCTGGCATAAGGGACACCTAAACGGGGTATGTCCAATTTGAGGAGTGAGTTTGTTGGGGCGTGGAGAGGTTATTTTGTGGTTGGCATGGGATTTTTTTTCTGTTTTGTTGGGGTTTTTTATGTCCAGCAAATATTTTTTTACATACTAATGCTCTTTTTAGCTGTTGCTTACTCAAACCCTGCACCCCTGAGGAGGTGATTCTTTTATTATTTAACGCTGAGTCAGTCAAGGTCAACCAAACTCTTGGTTGTGGCTGTAATGAGTTTGTTGCTGTCTAATCCTGAATATTCCTGCCTGTGATGTTCTCCTAACAGAGTAATTTTAAAAAATGCCAAATTGACCTTAAATATTCCCTTGCAGGTCAAAGCTTTCCATTCATTTAGGGCTTATCCTCTTCTCCTGTAGCTTCCTCCACTATTGCTTTGATATTGGAAAGCTCACTGAAGGAGGAGGTGGGCTCTGAGGACAGGATATCCCTGACATAAAAATAAACACACGAGATGGAAAAAGAAACCATCTGTAGCAATTAGCGTAAGGAAGGATGTGAAAGGTGATGAATGGTGGAAGGGATAAAAGGCTGATTTTGAGCTACTGAATTATTCCGCTAACATGTGGTACTGTGAGAGAAGCAATGTGATATATGAAAATAAAAACATTGACTATCTGAGCTGGAGACTTCACTTCTGAAGCAGAAAGCTGAGGGTGCCAAATCCTGTTAAATTTTAATGAGATTTTGATTACAACTCATTGTGTGTTACTGGTCAAAAAACAGCTCTTGAGCCTGATAACAGCAGAGGGCCTGCGAGTTAACACCTGCGACCCAGCGTGCGGCCTTCGGAGCCCAAGTACTGGAAGACACTTCAGTCGGGAGCGCTGGGAAGCAGTTCCTTCAGCCAAGCCATCCAAGCTGCTGTGCCCTTGCTTCGAGCTTAGGCGGCGTGGGGGGCCTGTCACCATGAGAAGGGGAGGGCTGGTAGAGTCATCCTCCTTCCCCACCCGCCTCTCTCTTCCAGCCCTCTGTCCCCCCATGCCCTTGAGCAGAGTGGGAAGGAGGCGTTGAACCCTAGTTGTATGTGAACAGAAGAGTGAAGCTTTGGGATTTTTTTTTTTAAATTACTGTAATCATAGCTTGGCCAATAGGTAATATTTCAAGTTTTGTTCTTGTTTATGGGGTGTGGAGAGGTGTGATCATACCTTCTTCTCCTTTTTGGGCATGTTTTCTTAACAGGATGCTATTTTTACACCAAGCCCACCTCTTTTTCCCGGTGGTTGTAAGAACTGAAGTGTTTCTCCAGTCTTCAGGTGTAGAAAGCAGCATAATAAGAACGACATCATCATTCAACGGGGTGAGATTTGTGAAAACACCTCTATTTTTAATAAGTTTTGCAAATGAGCTTTCATGAGGGCTGAGAGGAAGGAGAAGGGGAATAAGAAAGCTAAACTATTCCAAAACATCACTTTAAAGGCTTTAAAGTACCAATACTTACTAATTTCTTTGGCATGTATTAGAATAATATTAATCCTGATGAACTGAAAAGGTATTAGTGCAGATGTCATAAGTACTTCTACAGGCATTCAGCTGCAATTTAGCATCAATTAACTAGACCATTATTTGAAAGCATAATTTTAATACATTAAATTTCCCAGTGTGTCCTCAGGCAGTTGCTAGAGCTGCTGTTAACTTCTCTTATCACTCTCCATTTCTCTAGCTGTCATTCCCCTTCTCCTTTCCCTGACAGCGTGTGCTTCACACAGCTGCAGGACTCCTCTAGGGTGGCTGGCAGCGTGGTCTCGCGTGCCGCTTAACGTAACTTAGCCGCAGGAAGCTGCTGCGAGGGACGGTCCGGCCTCTCTCCGCATCCCCTCCCTGTATTCTTCTTCCTCCCCTGTAGGACATCTAACACTTCCTTCCAGAAGTCCCTGCTGTAAGGGACTGTCCTCCTGTGCCACAAGCATTTTTCTCTTAACTCGATGAGAATAAGCGGTGTCCTAAATCTGTTCTTAGCTTAATTCATTGCTTCAGTTTTGGACTGTAAGGAAGACCTGTGACCATGAAGCTTGTCATTTTCCATCAGTCTGATAGTGATAGCTCTCCCTACGGTGTATTCCTGCATTTAGTTATATTTCCCTTAGTGCCAGCATTGTGATTTTTATATGCTTTACTTTTTTCCTCTTTTGGGCAGTCAGAATTCTTTCTTTGCAAGTCACCGTTTGCAAAGGGGAGATGATTGGTGCTTCTTGGTATTTTTGTTCTCCCCTCCCCTCCCAGCCCCATTCCCTTTACAAGAGCATCACTTCTGTTGGACATTGCTCAGCCTCAGTGCAGTTTGTCAGGCTGGGACTTTGATCTGCCATCTGCCCTACGCATTTGACTGGGCTTTCGACACAGCAGTGTGGACTGAGATGCTTTAAAACTGCTGGCCTTTTGTGGTGCTTTGCGTGGATCGTCATCCAATCAGTCATTTAGTAATTAAGCCCCTATGAGACATGCAATGGCTGGTCTTTATGCACTTCTCCTTGGCTTTCACACAAGGTTCTGTGATACGTTTGCTGACACATTTTAGATTCCTTTGTTGTAGACCAGCAGTATCCCCTGTCAAGAATGTCACCCCTCCATCTCCCTGCCTCTGCAGTTCCTCCCGTGGGGCTGCTGCAGCCAAAGCAGGCTGATGTCACATCTCAGGAAGGTTTCTTCCCAGCGAGAACAGTCATTACCTTCCACCTTTTGTTTCTGGTGAAAATCAAAGAGTTGCAAGTCCCAGCAAGTGAGGTCTTGGAGTAAGGTTTGGGTCAAGGTTCCCAGAAAGCCAAATTGGCAACTCTAGTTGGTTTTCCTTTGCAAATTATATCAGGAGTCGTCTTGAGCATCTGAACCGAGCAGCGACTGCTGTTCGGCTGTCTCCTTTTGACCCAGCTGTCTCTGTGCCGCTTGCTGGTGCCCGGAGGTGCTGAGGCAGTAGCTGTCAGCGTAACTCGGGCTTCCCGAGAACAGAAAATTCATACAGTGAAACACTGGGAGCTGGCATTAGTGTGGAGATCCCAAGTGACAGCCACTACCCTGACTGTAGCCGTTGGTTATGGCTTTCAGAAATCCTGAAGTAGCTCAAGTGATCAAGAGGTCAAACCCTGGCATTTATGAGGGCAATACATGTGTGTAAATTAGTGTATTATACAAATATGTTGATACCTAAGGCACTGGGTGCAGAATTAAGGGATTCCCTAGTTTTATTGTTTGAAAGCGGAATTGATCCTTTGTTCAATTTCTGATACAGGTAGTCAGTTAAGACATTATTTATTTATTCTGATGTTGGGCACAGGCTGTGCTGCAATGCTCCCTGGAGACATTCAGCTGTCTCTTCTGTTCCGCTCAGGTTTTGATATTGCTGTCACTGTGGTTTCTGAGTACCTTGAACCACGTGTTAAGCAATACGACGAGCATATGTCTGTCTCATTTAATTTCTTCGCCGGTCCTTGGGGATGAAACTACTTTGGGTATATTTTGCTAGTTAAGCTTTTTTTTTATAATTTCTCATTTTTAATGTGCTGCCTGAGTGGCCATTTAAGCCAGTAAAATGTGACCAGTTGCTTCAACAATGTCAATCATCCCAGAGATGTTGTGGATGCCCCATCCCTGGATGTCTTCAAGGCCAGGCTGGATGTGGCTTTGAGCAACCTGGTCTAGTGGAAGGTGTCCCTGCCCGTGGCAGGGGGGTTGTAACTAGATGATCTTTAAGGTCCCTTCCAACCCAAACCGTTCTGTGATTCTATGAATCTTTGCCGTGCATTTGGGGAGTTGCTATTCCTAAGGGTTAATCCAGAGGCATGTCGAATGCCCACAGCTCCTTGTACCTTCAAGAACAGGCAGCAGGGGCTTGACACCTCTCAGATTCACCTCCCAAACTTCATACCACCCCACGGCCAATTTGCAGAGATGCTTTCATTATGCAGCGCTCATGATACGTAAAACTGCGCAATATTCTGATGGCTTGTTACCGTTCATTGAGATGAAACCAGCTATGAATTTTTATCTTTGAAGGATATGTGAGGCTGCCTATGCTATTTGACAGTTTTTGTCGAATTGCACTTTCCTCATGTTGTAAACAGCACTGTAACACAGACTGCCACTGACAGCTTGGGGGTACTCTAGGAAGAGAAGCTGGTTGTGGTCCTGTGCCTCTGTCTCAGTTCAGCTGTACGCTTGTGTTGGCTTTTTTACAGCAGTCCAACAGCCTTCGAAGTTCAGTTGTTAGAGCTTTTGCAAACAGAACTACGTATGTACACTGCCCAGCCCAGTGAACAGTGTTTTCCCTCAACCTTTTGTGGTAGAGATGGCAGAGTTTGAAGTTATGTTTTAACTGTTTACGGTATAGTGTCAGGATAGGTGGTATGGGGAGAAAATAATCTCTTCCTGATGAAATGTGCTGCCTCATTGATACCCAGGCTGAAATAGGAGGTTACAGTGAGCTGTGCGGGTCTCTACTTTGTGTTAAACACGCTTGTAATCAGCTGTTTGTGTTGTGGGGGAGATCTTGAGTGGGTGTAGGTTGCTCCACCTCTCGTGCTCGCTGTTGCATTATAGTAGCTTGCAAGTCATTTAAAGATAATCACT
Source organism: Eurypyga helias (assembly GCF_000690775.1). Lineage (NCBI taxonomy): Eukaryota > Metazoa > Chordata > Aves > Eurypygiformes > Eurypygidae > Eurypyga > Eurypyga helias. The sequence goes on along the minus strand of NW_010265051.1, from coordinate 24,349 downwards.
GAACTGTTGGCTCTCTGGTGGTTATTGTACGAATTGAGTGTAATCCTTCATGCAGAGTCACTGCCACTTCTCCCCAAGTACCCCGGAGTCATTTGTGCATCTCTTACTGAGGAAATACGTGTTGGTGTCCCCCAGCTTGCCCTTCTGTCAGTCCCTGTGAGATGGCTGGTTCCTGCCAGCTGCAGGCAGAGCAGGCAGCCTTGAGGGAGGGCTGTGGGGATGGAGAGGGGCCTGGGGGAGCAGCACGGGTGTGCAGGGTGCTGGGAAGGAAAGCGTGGAGGTCTTTAGGCACAGCTCTCACTCGGGGATTTGCTTAGTGAGAAGCTGATGTGTACGAGCAAGGGAAGGACACCACTAACGATGATAGCCAGATGCAATGCAGAGATGGGGAGCCAAGTTATGTCTTGGTTATGATGCAAAACTGTGAATGTTTTCCCTGGACTGTGTAGCTATGTAAACAGACTGCACAGTTTCTCTAGAGGCAGCTTCATTCCAGCCTGTGTTCGGTGCTTACTCAAGGAGAGCTCCAGGAGCAGCAGCGGGAAGATGCTGAATTTCAATCAGCCTCAGCGACTTTCCTTCTTGTTTGTGAACTAGATCAGGGTGATGGTGCAAAGGCCCTGAAGATGACAGCAGATGCTCAGTCACATGGAGGGAGCTGGATTTGCAGCACCTCTCTGTGGATGGCACTCCGCTGGAGTGCTTCTCTGAGCCCATTGCCTACTGACACAGAATTTGCCTGGAAGCTGTTGGGTGGAGAAATGCTCTTTGCTCGCTGACAGCAATGACTCTGTAGGGGAGGGTTTTATAATTAAATAGTTAGGACTTAGCTCCTACTGTCTTTACACAGGTTAAGTTATGTTTTGAAAATCTCAAATGTCTCGCTGCTGTTAGGTGGAAATCCCCTTCCTGGAGCTGTGACTTGTGCCTTTCTGTCTCCTTAAATGCATCAATACATCACTACCTGCAGGACTGTCCAGCCACAGAGAGCTCAGCCTTTTGGTGTCTCCCAGGGACTTGAAGGGGGCTTTGGGTGGTTTGGGGTTTTTTTGTTGGTGGGTTGTTTTTTTTTTTAATTTCTTGGGATCAACTTTTCTAAAGTACCTGCCAGTGTACGGACACATTGGTGATCTCCACTGAACTCACTCTCCTTCCAGAAAACCAACTGAGGAATGAACAGAGCACGAGGACTGGGTTCAAGCTGATGGATTCAGGCTTTGGTTCAGGTGCCCAGCCTGCATAGGCTGGAAGCGCGGGCTAACAAGAACCTTAGGAAGTTCACCAGAGGCAAGTGTAAAGTCTTGCACCTGGGAAAACATAATCTAGGAGTGCTGCACAGACTGGGATCTACCCTCTGGGGAGCAGCTCTGTGGAAAGGGACCTGGGGGAACTGGTGGGCAACAGACTCAATAGGAGTGACCAGTGTGCTGCTGTGGCGAAGAAAGCCAGTGGGATACTGGGCTGCGTCACCAGCTGAGATAAAGAAGTCATCATCCCATTCTACTTGGTACTTGCCAGGCCACACCTGGAATACTGTGCTGAGTTTTGGTCCCCACTATACAAAGAAAGATGTGTTCTGGCTGGAAAGGGTCCAGAGAAGGGCCACAAAGATGATCCAAGGTCTGGGAAGCCTGCAGTATGAGGAAAGGCTGAGAGAACAGGGGTTGTTCAGCTTTGAGAAAAGAAGGCTATGGGGAGACCTTAGCACCATGTTCCAGTATTTAAAAGAGGTCTACAAAGAAGATGGAGACTTTTTTTCAGGGAAGCACATGGAAAAGATGAGGGATAATGGGTACAAGTTACTCCTGGGGAGATTCCAATTGGATACAAGAGGAAAGTTTTTCACAATGAGAACAATCAGCCGTTGGAATAATCTCCCCAGGGAAGTGGTGGATTCCTCAAGATAGGGCACTTAAGATTCACCTGGACAGGGTGCTGGGCCATCTTGTCTAGACCATGCGTTTGCCAAGAAAAAAAGCATGGTCTAGACAAGACCAGATGATCCTTCCTTGAGGTCCCTTCCAACCTGGGTTTCTATGACTCTTTATCTTTCGGAAATCTGACACAGCTTTAAATAAGAATCTTCATCTGGCATATGAAGTAAGCAAGAATTTCATATGAAAGCCCATACAGAAACTGAGTTGGACTTTTGGATCATGTGCCCAGACGTGACATTCTCCCTTCATTCAGACTTCCTTTCATTACTGCGTGATCTTACCGTGAACACTGCTCAAGTGGGATCTGCCCACGTGGAGCATATTGCAGCTTCAGTGCCGAAGGCAGTGTCAGCATCCATCCGCTCTTGTGTCTGAATTTGCTGGGGAGGGTGAGGGAATCCCTTCCCTTCTGGAGAGCAGATGCCAGTCGTCTTGTCTCCTGCAGCTCCCAGAAGTAAACGCTGCCTGGCTCATGTTGGAGTACGACATGAAGGAAAGGTTCTCCCCTGCAAGCACAGGATGATAAATAAATGTACAGACTTAAACAAGCCTCCTTGAGCAACATTAGCACTAAGCTCTGCTCACTGGGTAACAAATGCCGTATCGGGTTTCTCGATCTCTTCTCATGTTTTACACTCAATTACACCACCTTTGGAATAAGTGCTTTGGTCAAGAGCAGCAGACGCTTCCGTCTTCAGCTGAAGAGCTCCTCCAGCTCTGAGCAGGAATTGGCAGCATGTGTGCAGCGCGCAGATGGCTGAGGCCACTGTTGTTGCTGGTAGGAAAGCTAAGGAGGGGAGAAAAGACTTTGTGCCATTGGTAGTGCAGTGTTGGGGGCTGCATAGGAGCCTGGAAGTTGGCATAAGAGGAGCAGAGATTGTCAGTGCTGAATAGAGAGGCAATGGTGGCTTCTTCCAGGTGCTTTGCTTCAGGTTCACCAGCACCCACAGGACACTGCTGGGACAGTGTGGACTTGAAACTACTGCTGGTGCTGAGGTGCTCCCCTGGAGCATGCTTTGGGAAGGGGGACAACCTCTGTAAATGAGGAGGGGCTGAAGGCCGGAATAAGTGAGTGCTGGCCACCTGCCTCACGTGCCATCTTCCCTGCTGCCTGGCTGGGTCCAGGCTGGGCCAGTGCCTCCCTCCTGCCAGGGGGACTGCAGGAACCTCCTGCAGCGGGCAGCCCTGGGCAAACCGCTCCCGTGATCGGCCTGTCCCGGCTTGCCCCAGGTGGGAGCGGGTGGGAGCAGGTATGCCACGGGAGCAGCAGGACACGGTAGGAGCAGGCCTGGGACACACCGCCAGCAGAAGCCTGGCTGTGCCGGGGCCTTTGCCTAGCTGCCTCTGGGCATGGGGCGCTGGGCCCTCTGGGCCTGGGACCGGCGTGCCTGGCTGCAGCAGCCCTCTGGCAATGCGGGTGATGTGGGCACATGGCAGGCTGTCGAAAGGCCATGAATCATAACAGGGGTTAGTCCCTGATGGGGCTGTTGGCACACTGGGGACCGCTGGCTTGTTTGGTAGTCTCAGCCATCCCCTAAAGGCTGCTGTCTTTGAAACGAGAGCGGGTGGTGGGAGTAGCAGTCGCCCCGCTGGTACAGGCAGCTCAGAACTTGCACCAGAGCAGCGCACTCGTGATGCGTGCTGGCCTCCGACGTGTCACGAGTAACTTGTGGCTTAAGGTGTTGCTGTCGTGGCATAGCCTGGATCTGCTGTACAGCACACTCACCATTGCTGCTGTTGTGGGTGGCAGGGAGGCTGGGGTCTCCTCGCTGGCCCTGGCCCAGCCCCGTTGGAGAGCTGGGATCCTCATGGCCCTGTTCATGGCCTGGCTCTGGCACCAAGGATATGCCCAGAGCTGAGCTGAGGCACTGCCTGCTTCTGCCTCACCCACTGAGCACCAGATTCAACCCGCACTCCCCTGTGCTTCCCCCCAGAGCCAGCCCTCATTGTACCTTCCACTTCTGTGGGTTTGCCAGTAAAAGGTCCCCTCCTCTGGAACAGCGGAGAGAGAGAAAAGGGGTTTTGTGCTCCTTTGGTTGGCCGAACGCAGCCTTGATGACATGAGCCCTGTCCCCACTGCCCGTGGTCTGCTCCCAGCAGCACGGCCCAGCACAGGGTGTGAGGGCTCACGAGCCTCCCGTGCTTGCCCTTGGACAAACGCTGGCATACCAGTGCTTCGGGAGACCTGTTAATGCTCTATCAGCTCTGCTGTGATTTATAAGTGGTTCTGTGGGTGCAAAATTGCAGATGGCCGCATGTTATAACTGGGCCAGGAAAGGTGAAGCGTTTTCTGGCATAGCCTTTGGCTGCAGCATTGGATGGGGAACCCTCACAGCACTGTGGGTCTGTTCAGAGAGACGAGGTTAAGTGTGTGGCAGACGGACATCCTTCCTGAGCGGGCTGCTCACGCAGGGACCTCGCTGGCCCGGGCAAGCTCGTGTCTTCCCTCCCAAGGGGCAGGCTGCAGCTTAGCAGGCAAACTGTCTGCCCTGCAAAATCAAAAGGAAAAGGCAGGATTCGTACCTGCAGGGTTTGGGTGTTGGGTTGGGGTTTTTCCCCCCTCCTTGTAACAAATCATGCCCTGAAGTGGTGAGGTTCTGCATCTGCTGGGCTGAAATTACCTTGTGATCTTAATGACTTGAAGTTTTAAAAATTAAATTCCAGCAGCAATTGATGTGGCAGATGTAGTTTCTTCAAATAAGAGGGAGATGATGAAAAGTAAAGAGGGATGAATAGATTATTGTTTTTATTAAAGGTATTATGGAAGAAGAAATTCTTCTCATGAGCAGGCTTTCTTTTCTTATTCCCATCCTCTCAATAAATCATTGCCGCGGTGTCAGTTAATACTGTTTGGGGATCTTGCTCAGGAATGTTTTAGATTGGAAGAAAGAAATTTATAAAACAAAACAAACTGACTCTGCGATCACCGTCAGGGTTACCGTAGTTTAGAGAAAGTAAAATATTTACCATCTGATTCACATAATAGGTAAAATAAAGATTGAATGCTAAGGTGGGGAGAACAGCCCGAGGGCACGAGCCACTCCTACCAATGCCAGCCAGGATTAATGAACGGCTTTCGCTCCTACTCGATTTTCTTTGCTTTGTACTTGAGAGTCTTTGCTGCAATATCTTCAGACTATAATTAGATTGACTGGAAAACTGAATTATCTGCAAAGAACTACTCAGATCACGAATGAGGTGCGTGAGCTTTATTTGTCCACCCTAAGCATGTGTCACCTTCAACAAGCAGCAAAATAATTCCAGCATTTAATAAAATAAAAGAAGGACGTCTCTTAGGGAGTTGGCTGTAAAGGTGCAGCAGTACTAGGCTAGAGAAAGATGGGGTGTCATGGCTTCATCATGACAGACTTAAATGAATGGCACTGATAAGAGTTTTTGACTGGCAGCATGATTAAAAGAATAGTGTTTACCTACCTGTAGTTGCAGCACTTCCTATTGGGATAAATAGATTTCATCCAACATTGTTCTTTGAACTTAATTAAGCAACAGAAATATCACTTTCCAGGCTTGTAGGAACAGCATTTTTGATGATCATCTCTGTTTAACATGCATATATTTTCATCTCACCTTTATATTTGATGTAAGAGGTTTGGTAAAGTGTATGATAATGCTGTAGACAGACGTGCAGGGTCTGAGCATCCCTGTTGCTGGCACTGTCATTAAAGGCATCCGATGTTGCTCAGCAGCTTGGGAAGATTGACCTGTAATACAAGTGCTCTGGAAGCTTCGCAGATGCCTTTAGACACCATACTGTAGTGCTGAACTCCCGCGGGCTCTGGGAAGAAGAATTGAATTTGAGGGAACTGAAATAAACTGCCAGAGCAGTCCATATTGCTAAACCATGTTCCCAAACCATGGTCCCTAGGGAAGCATTGCCCACAAGTAATCCAATTCTTGTTTGAAATGATCTTGAGTTGGCTGCAGAGCTGTAGCCTGCCTCGGCTCTCCTCTGACAGCAAACAGGAGGACCACCACCAACCTTTCAAGCCCCACATTGCATGTTCCCCTTCCCCTCTACCGGCACCGTAACCAGAGGGATTACATGAGAATTAATTTGCCTGAAAACCCCCAATTTTTTGTGGGGTAAGTTGGCAAAGGGGAAGCAGAAAAATCAGTTTGACCCATTGTTTTCCTGTGAGGTGGGGTAGGCTGAAAGCAAGTCGAGGTGCTCATCTTCTGCAGTGTCCGTCTGTCCGCAGCTCCCTGCCGGCAGCACAGTGGAGTGCCAGCACTTCTGCCAACGTGGGCTAAGGTCTCTGACAAGATCTGGCAAATGAGGGCAGGATTTTTACAACTGGATAAAATCTGAAGTCTATAAATTTAACGGAGCTTGCGTTTTGAATTACAATGGAATGAATTTCCCTCCTAAAAGCAGAAATTGTCTCGCTTCTGACTTTCTCCAGTGTTTTACAAGGTTATGAAGAAACTTCTGAGCATGTTTTGGCACAGTTCATGTTCTGTGGTCTGTATTCAGAAGATCTTTTTTAATTTCCCTCTACAGTTAAGTTTCTCTTGGGGCATCTCCCCTGGCTACCTTTTATGTTAAGCCCCTAGGAAGTTGGCAGCATCCTTAAAACTTCAAATGCATTTGTAGCAAAGGCTCTTGTTGGGACATATAAGTGTGATCAGATGTGAAACTGAGATTGACTGAGTTCTCCTCTTGAGATCCACTTACCCTCAGTTTAAATGAGACAAGTTGTCCTCCAAAGAATCCTTTGAAGAGAGTCTCTTGCCTGTTCAGATGAAGTACCTACAGGAGGAAGAATTAGCTTGGTGGTTGGAAGCCTAAGGTTAGTAGATATATCGTATGTCACTGTGATTTTCAATTATTTTTTTTTTAATGAGGGTGGAATGCAGGATCAAAATTACCTCGTGTGCTTCGCCTTTGAAGTTAATGCTTTTCTTTGCCTGCCGTCACAAGTGCCCTTTTAATGAACTAACCCTTGGCGATATTGGCACCCATGTGCTACCCAGCCGAAGGCAGCATTGGCATCGTGTCGAGACCGAGGCCCATCCAACCCGAATTATGTGGCATATGGCTCCCCAGTACAAACATGCAACCTGGCCTTCGGGGAGAAAACAGAAGAGCACGATCTGCAGTCGTCATGGATGACTGTATTGAAGAAGGTGACAATGACAGCATGTTTCATAGCCTAATAAGCCCCGTCCGCTCCTGTCCCGCGAGGAGGAGCGGGGTATTGAGTGCCGTATAAATGCATGGGTTTAGGGGGCTGCCACCGGTAGTGAGCCTCATGCGGTTATGAATAGCCCCATTCACTTCTGGCCTCTTGTGAGCTCCACGTTTCCTACTCTATTTCGGTCTGAGTTCAGATAGCAAAGGTCAGCATAAGTTCATGTTACCGTTTTACCACTGGAGTGTTTCGTGATTATTGGAAAATAATAAGAAATACAGGGGGATAAGGCACTTTTTAATACCTGGTTTCCTTTAAGGAGGCATCAGTTGTTCTCAGAACGTCTCTGGTGAGTCTGTGGCACTAGTCTTGGTCAGTATGCTCTTACACACCTTTATAAATCTTCTGGTTGCTGTGCTTGCTAAGCTTTCCCACAACGTTAGGGGGTTTTGCATGATTTATTCTTGATTTTCTTGTTATTTTTTCCATCTTATTTGCACTGCCACTCCTCCCTGTGGCAAAGCAAAACCAGTGAAACTCATACAGCTCTGGTAATAAATTTTATTTTGGTCTCTCATGAATTGCAACAAAATTGAAGGAATTAAAATGAATGTGGAGCGCAAACACCTGTTTTCTCAGGAGGCAGTAGTAATACGCCGCTCCTTCCGCCAAGTCCGGTGCCTGTGGAAATACTGGACTGTTCTGCCTATTTAACGTGCTTGGTGTTAAAGGTTGAAAGCAAGGGCTAACCTCAATATCCATAGGTTTCTGGCTTGTGTTTGGCCACAAAACCTGCCTCACTTAAAGATGCCCAATTCCCCACCCAGCTGAGGTAGGAAACCTCAGTCCCCAGCTTAAACACGAGTGTCATTGTGTGGCTCCTTACGTGAGCACGCTGCAAACAGGAGTAATTGCGCGGAGACGGAGAGGTGCTGAGCTTGAGTTGTAAAATCGTTGTAGAAGAATGAGCTGAACACTCCATCTTAACTGTACTACCTAGCACTGCAGGCCTGACCCGTAACGGGGGTTTCCTAACAACAGTTAGTCACTTTAAAGCCTTTCTCTTAAAGAACTGAAATAGTGTTGGAGACTGTGAAAACAGAAAGGAATAAAAGTCAATGGGGAGAAAAGGGAAAGACCAAGAACTTGGAACTAGATGACCTTTAAGGTCCCTTCCAACCCAAACCATTCTATGATTCTGTGAACTTTAGGACCCTGAGTGTGCTGAACTGCCATACCGTCTGGTACTTAAACCACTGCATTAATGCAGGACAGGTGGATTTTCTCCACTGCAGGATGAAGGACCTCTTTAGGAAGAGGTAGGTTTAGGGACAGTGAGGAGCAGAGCACACCAGATACGGCCGGATAACATGTGGTGTGAATGGTCTCTGTGCTTGCCCACAGCGCAGGAATTTAGCATGCAGACACAGGCTCGGAAGGTTCAAGTGTGGATTAGAACTTCTCCCATTAGTCCTGAAATCTCAAATCCCAGAGTTAGCTCTCCTCAAGCTGGTGGACATTCAGCAGTTGCGTACGGGCGAGAACTGTTGCAGGCTGCCCGGGTTTGTTTCTCTCCAAAGGTCAGTCTCCGAGTTGCTCAAACCCAGCAAAACCAAAAGTAAAGAAAGAGTTCAACCTTTGATTAATAGCAGCTTAGTCAGGCGAGGGAAGCTGGCCTGAAAGTGGTAGCTAGGTCTTTGGAAAATTACTTTCTTAATATTTGTATTGTGGCAGCATATAAATGTCTCAGCCGCATATGCCGCAAAACGTGGCAGCATATAAATGTCTCAGCCACATATGCCGCAAAACAATTGATTCCCCTCCCCACCCCCTAAGCAAAGAGTGTTGGGGCTACATATTTCTGGAGTTTCTGGACAAGTAGTTTGGGAATGGAGTTCTGTACAGCTACCCTCCAGCATCTCTAGATTCAGTGACCACTCCCCTGCTCTTCAGTTTGACGTAGGCTTATCTTAGGAAATAAATGTTTGAAAACAAACCAACAAATAACACTGTTGTGTAAGAATTCTCTGGAATGGAGGTTTGTTTTTATTTCTGTGGGTGTGGAGCCAGAGATCAGAGGCAATAATATTCCTTATTATTTAAGATTCTTCATTTTGAGGATTGCCCCAGTTCAACTTAGTTTCTAGTCCTTAAAGGTCACTGCTATTATTTTTATATGGTGTTTTTTGCATAATATGAAGAAACAGCGAAGGGCCAATATTGTGTGTTGAGTTTGCGTTGAGGGGCCTGGACTCTGCCAAATTAATTTCCTGTCCTGGTCATGACCTTTTTGAAGCTTATTGCAAGTCAGGTCACACAATCCTGTCCCATTTCTTTCTGATGGGCCTGAATAAATCTCTCCCAGACTGAGAGGTGTGATGAGCGCACCCTGCTCACTTATCACCTCTGCCTGACTGGCTCCATCGTCACGCGGGACAGCAGATCTCCACTGAGCATTGGATATTGCTTCCTGGGTTCCCAGTGTGTTGATGGGAAGTGTTAGTGTTAGTAAAACTGCCCTCTCAGGCTTCATCTCCCATTGCCTCCCCAAGTGCCCTTCTCTCGGGCCTATTAGCTTCTCCTGTGTTTGAGATGTTTTTTACCCAGTGGTTTCCATCAGATTTGGGTGTTTATGCAAGTGCAGAGGGTCCGTGCATGTCTGCGTAGGAAAAGCACCTCCAAACTCGTCGTTTGCACTTGTGTGAGCCCCACTCCTCTCTTACAAAGGCTCTCCTGTGTTTGTGGAATGGTGTGGAGAACCGGGGTCACCTCCAAGGGAGGAGATGTAAAGCAGTGGAAAACCCACCTCGCCTTGCGCTAATTGGCCGTCAGAGTGACTGACTTGATGGAGGGGTCAGGAAAGAGGCAAGGTGATCACGTATTTCATGGACTTCAGACAGGAAAGACATGATAAGACCTGCAGGCGGTATTGATTTGGAGAGAGACTGTGCTATCCTTTTAGCTTCTCTCCAGCCCAGTTGTAACTAGCTGCCTATTAGCAGTACTTTGGGGACACTACTGCGTTTTGTAACACATCTCAGCACTACGTTGCCCTGATACTCAGTCTATATTTACTTCTGCTGGTTGTTTTCATCATATTTTGTTTCCTTATAAGACCTGCTATGCCTTCTGAGCTGTTCTCGCCTCCCCGTGAGCCGGCCCAGTTTCCATCTGGGAGGTGCCGTAAGGAGGCAGCTCATGGGGTCTCACACCAGGCTGTCCCCTGCGTTTCGTCGGTCGCTATTTCAGCACCAGTTTGATGGGTTGTGACACTGGGGCTGGAAACCTCAACAAGGGGCTGCTGTGATCAGGTGGCATGACGGCCACACGATGCCGGACTGAGCAGGGATGAGCTAGCGAAGATGCGTGCTGCCACCCTTGCTGCATTTCCTCCTGTAATAAATCGTACAGGGGGCAGTTCACTGACAGCTATTTCGTATTGTGCTGTGTGATTAACTGCAAAACACTCTGCTGGCCTCTGTCCCCCATTTATATCGAGCAAAGCAAACTGCTAAGAGCGCTCTTTGATTATAACAGTTCTGAAAATGAGTGTGTGAGGGAGTGCTACATCCCGTAACTGCTAGCTTTTAGGTACCACCATGTTTTTCTCATCAAACTCACTGGCAGGCACAGCTTTAGTCAAAGCCTTCCTGCCTTGACAGCTCTCTGCTCCATCCCTGAGAGAGGGAATATTCTTCAGCCGTCAGCACAATCCTGCTGTCATGCTGAGGAGCGGCAAGCCCACAACACAGCTGAAACTCTAGGAACTGTACTTAGTTCCTGGCAAAATGCATCAAAAGAGCGGGAGATGTTTATCCTGCTCTTTTTTTTACGGGTGTATAAATATATATATGTATGCTCAAAATACCAGTGTAAGGTACTCTCTTCCCTAGCTAAATCCTACCCCGTTCTGGTCTGACATAAAAGAAGTTGTTCATTCCATCACTGGAATATAAAAGTGCCGCTTGCGTTCAGGAACTACAGTCTCTGGTTTGAATCAGAACCAGACTGCTGGGGACCAAAGGTTTGCGCTACAGCGGCTGTTCATCTGCATCCAGTGTGTGCTCTGAATTACTGACCCGCTCCAGCCTCTAGCCGCCAGCCTTCCACATGGCAGCAGTACCCAGCTGCTGGTGGGACGGGTAGCCTCAGGGGAGAAACCAGGGAATGGATGAGCCTGGAGATCCAGAGGGTTCCAGGCATCAGAAATGGTCCCTTTGGATCAAGGTTAGAGGGGAGCAGTGCGGAGTGTTTTGATTTGACGCTGCCTATCGTGTACCTGTCCTAGGTGTCGGTAACTTTACAGTTAACGTGCTGCTAGTACAGATTTAAGGGGAAGATATTTTTTAAAGCAGTGGCTAACATGTCAAATTTCACTATTCTAAACCTTTATTGTATTCCTGGTATCATTCATCTCTCCTGCCCTTTTCTCTAGCAGAGCTCACGCCAGCCTGTGGTAACCTCATCTCGGGGTCCGTCCTACGCCCCAGCCCCTGTTCCGGAGATTGTGTTTTGTGTTCCCCCTTTGGCTGGACGTTAGTACTCCACAGCAGTTTCATGAATGCCAGCTCATTCCAGGAGAGGGACTGCTGAGGCTAAATTTACTTTATCAGCCTTTCGGTGCTGGAGTATTTTGCAGTCAGAAATGTGTTGTTTTGACCCTCCTTCAGTAAATTCCTCCATGGTTAGCCTTTCCAGGTTGTGTAGCCAGCCTTGTTTTCCAAACATGCATATCCCAAACAGCCCTGCTCTCTGCAGTTACGGTGCTGCAGCGTCTCCTGAGGCGTCGGGGCTTGGTGCGTCCAGCACCCAATGCGGGAGGGAGCTGGGGGGACAGGGACCAACTTTGCTGCAGCGGGACTTAGTACAGAAAGTATCCACGATTGCACACAGGCAGAGCAGAGCAAAAGCAGCCAGTTCCACTTCGTTTTTTGCATCGTCAGTGAAACTAATTCCAGACCCCGATAGAGAAGTTTCAACCCTTTGTTCGTCCTTCCCTTTTATTACTTTTCTTAAGCGAATCTTCAGAAACACGCAGGCACCCGCACACATGCACAGAGTTAGATTTCAAGTCCTAACAGGAAATGTGTAATCTGCTTGAAGATTAAAGTGCCAAGTGCTTCTCTTAAGATTGGGAACCTGACACGGATGTGATTATGAATTAGAGATTGCTTTGTGGTATCACTGGGGAAGAAAAATTAATGTGAAACTAGAAGGGTATAGACTTGTTGAGTGCTGCAGCCATCTTCAAACAGATATGGGAAGCCTGGAGGTTTTGGATCTTGGGGGATATGCGGAAGTAAAGCCAGAGCGTTAAAAGAACACATTTTTCACTTTGCTAAGATTTTGTGATAGGAGAAAAATAGCTTTTTTGGATAAAATGTTCAGAGCAGATGTCTGAACACGTGTCCTCAACACTGGAGGTTAAAGGTGTACTAAGTAAGCTTTCAAAGAGAAATTCCTTACTGCTGCAGCGCAGTGGGAAAATGAACCATCCGTACTCCCAAGGCAGGGGCAGCAAGAGAAGGTATCTTCATCCTCATACAGGCAGATCTGCTGCTTTTTGAGGAAGAGAGCATGCCAGATTATCCCAAGTTTACTCCTACTGCCAGAAGTTAAAAATAAACCTTGTCAAGAAAGCACTCCAGCAGAGTAAGAGGTTTGTACCTGGCTTACAGAACTGGAAGCAAAGAAGTGAAGTGGAGAGACAGCAGATTAAGGTGCTCTCCCTGGTGACAGCTCTGCTCATCACTCCCAGATGCTGATCCCTGTTGCTGGACGCTTGCCCGGCTGCCGGTACAGCTGGGGCTCGTGTTCTGCCACCGAGTGTGGCGTTCCAGAGCGAGCAGCTCCCCGAGCTTACTGGAGCTGTTTCCTAACTATGCTCTTGGTGTAGAAAGTGTGCAAGTATCTTAAAAGTAACTATTTAACTTTTCCCTCTTCCTGTTAACTCGTAATAGTGAGAAAATGTGCTTGGCTTTACATTTCAGAAAAAATGAAGTAGTCATAGGCTTTCCTGAGACCAACGCTAACTTTGGTCTGCAGAGCGATGTCTGTGCTCCTCCTGTTGCAGCTCTGTCCTGAGAGCTGGATTTCCTTGCTGTGTAAACAGGCCATCAGCGCTCATCTGAGAAGCATTGCTTTTGCCAGGCTGCTCTGAAGCCCGTGACTTATATTAAGAATTTCACAGAACTGTTGGAGTTGGAAGTAATCTCTGGAGGTCATCTCATCCAGCCCGCCTGCTCAAGCAGGATTACCTAGCGTGGGCTGCCCAGGACCACATACAGATGGCTTTTGAGTATCTGCAAGGGTGGAAACCCCATAATCTCTCTGGGCAACCTGTGCCAGTGCTTGGTCACCCTCACAGAAAACACCCAAGTGTTTTCTGATGTTCAGACAGCACCTCCTGTGTTTTGGTTTGTGCCCATTGCCTCTTATCCTGTCCCTGGGAGCCACTGCAAAGAGCCTGGCTCCATCGTCTTTGCGTCCTCCCCTCGGGTATCTGTACGCATTGAGACCCCCCCAAGCCTTTTCGCCTGTAGCAGCGATTGCCACGAGGCTGACCACGTCCTCCTTCCTGGCATGTAAGTGGGCCTGAATGTGCTTGATCTTCTTACTAATATCTTGAGAAACTGCATCAAAACCTAACATGATGCTTAATTCTGTTGTGTGGGAGAAGGGCCAGAAAAAAGGGAAGAAAAAGTCCTTCTTTGTTTTTAGCATGGATTCAGGTCTGGTCAAGGAATCCTAGGGCTGCAAGGTGGTGTGAGGAGTCTTGCGTACGGCGATGCTACACCAGAGGCTTTTGCCACCCTTACAGTTGGCTGTAGGGCTCCGAGCTTGCGTTCTGTCTTTTAGCTGTGTTTGGGTTGGCAGAAGCCCTGTTCTGCTGGTCCGCTTGCCCTCCTTGCAGCGCCTGCCTGTCCATTCAGCAGCAGCTTGAGCACGACGGTTAATGCCGGGGCGTGCCTGACATGCACAGGTACCTGTGCGTGTGAGCAGATGCCCGCGGGGTACATGCCAGCGCTTTGCACCCCCAGCTTAGCACAGCCTCTGGCATCTTATCTCACGATACTCGTATCGCGTGTGCGTTATCTTAATGGGACTCTGTTTCTCGGAGTCCCTGAAGTGCTGTCGGGCTGTTATGCATACAAAGGGTAACAAGCCTAACGAGTCTCCCCGCTCAGCACGCTGGACGTTGCAGCGTGAGCGTGGTCCATCGCAAGCAAGGGTTTCATCCCGGCTGCTCTGCAGGGCACCCGCAGTGGTGGGAGGGGACTGCTGGCTCCCTGTGCAGGCAGTGCCCGCTGGCAAGGCAAAGTTGCTGTGTTCCCTGACCCCAAAGGTACCTTTGTGAAGGAAATTTGTTACCAACCAAGCACGAACATGAGAGATTTTATTATTAGTCCTCCTGGTTACCAGGCTCCCTAAGAGGTCTCCTGCTGTATGGGTTATATATGGAAGAGAGTCTCATCTCTGCAATCTAGTGACCTTGATCGGGGGTGTCTGGGACTGCCCCTCTTAAGGGGGTGAGAGTGGATAAACAGTCTGTGGGTGAGCTACGCGGGTGTATATTACTGCGACACCGTAGTAATGCAGAGCTGCTCATTTGGAGAGTCTCTACGTTTGAAGTTACTGTGGAAAATCATTTCCAAATAACCAAGAAGTTACAATACTGCTTGGTTGTTGGTTTTTTTTGTGGGTTTTGTTTTGTTTTGTTTTTCTCTTGACTTCTAAATACAAATACATGTGCAAGCCACAAGCTCTCTTCTTCTGAACTGGCTGGCAGTACTGCTGTGGGCTCTGAGGAGAAAGTGACCATTGATTTTAGGAACTGAAAGAGTTTTAAACCCAAACAAAAAAAACCAACAACAAACAAACAAAGGGAAGGTTAAAAGAATATCTGTTTCTGAGAGAGCAAATGTATGAGGAAAGGCTGCAAGACAGTGTCTCTTGGTTTCCCAAAAGAATTAAGGCTGTAGATCTGCAAGGAAGGAGTCATAGAAATAACATTTAAATAAAGAATTTGGTTCTCAGCCAGGGAAAGGCACTCAGGTTTTGGCACTGGTGCTTCTCATTTAGCAGTGACAGGCAGCATATTGCGCTGTAGCTGTTAACAGGGGGAGGCAGCTAACCCGTGCGTGAGCTGGAGCTGCGAGGGGCTGCCTCTTGCCCTCCCTGGCAGCTGGCTTACCTGGGCTGTGGGCAGTTGGCCTTTGGGGGGACACCGGCCTCAGCGTGGCTGTAATTTGCCTCCTTGTAATGACAAGGACAGCCACGAGATAAGTTTATGTCCCTGCATTGCTCTTTCCTGAGCAGTTTGCCTACCATGAACTTCCCTTGGGAGCCGCCTTCCCCTTGGGACACCCATACTGGCTTGCTTTATTTTGCAGTTTGGGTTTTTGCCTTCCCTCAGCCCTGTTGCATTCTTGGCCGCTTTCACCCAGCCTTCCCTGTAACCTGAAGCAATCCTGAGCAATACCAGGCACAGTGGTGAGCTCTGGATCGTCCCAGGTTCGGTCTTTGGGGCCTCCTTGACTGCTGGATCCCCTGAAGATGGACTGGGCAGTGGGCAGTGGTTCCAGGCGGGAGCGGGCTAGGTCTTGCTCTTGGGTACCTCCTTAACCATGGTGCCAGAGGCCTGAAAACCAGCCAGGCTGCACTGCTTGGTCATGGACTATGAGGTACCACCACCATAACCTCGCATCTAGCAAGGGGAGATATAGCTCTTGAGTCTGTCCTCTCCTCCCTGTTCCCTTTGGCATCATGTCTGGGAAAAGCCAACTTTCTCACTTGCCGAGGAGGGGCTTTAAATCGATGACTGATGTGCATATTATTGCAGCAGCTCCCTTCCCCTGTTAAGTTCCACTGTTTATTCTCATAAGGGCAGGATGAACCCAGTCAGCCCCAATAATAGAAATGTCAGAGGCTGCCGAGGATTTGCTGAGATAAATGCTTATTGGAATTTTAACATGGCAGGAAGCATCAATTTTGATAGTAATTTCCTTTGTGGAAGAGCTTGCTCGATTTCTTCTTATTCAGGTACTATTTTGTACCATCTAAGCTCCTTTATATAAAAAGAGTTTGAAATGTAGAATTTTTTAAAAATCTATTTTAAAAATGTATCAGTATTGCAACATGCCAATATTAGTTTGCTGAAGCTGAGCTCCAAGGAAGTGCCGGAGCTGCTGTCATGACTGCTTTTTTTCCCATTTGTTTTTTCAACTTGTGAGAATGTTTATTTCCAGAAGCAACAGCATAAATAATTACTGGGATTTTCAGAAAATATTTAAGGAAAACAAGAAATGTGTCACACTTCAGGCCTTTCTACCTTGATTAATTGGGGGGGGGTGTGTGTGTGTTCTTGTTTAATAGAAAAAAATCCGTTTAGAAATATAAATCCTAATGTCGCAGCTCCCTTGCTGCAAAGTAAAGCCAACCTAGCAGTTGTTATTTTATCAGCTTACATGTTTGGAGAGCGGGTACACAAAGTTTTGATGGTAATTTGTGATGTTGGAGCAACTGGAGAAGCAGACAAGGAGACAGAGTATCTGCCAGGGCGGAAGAAAGCCGATAAAGATGAAAGAAAACAGATCTTCCTAGTTTGGTATGTACTCTAGTGAGCTCGGCTTAAGGCCAAAGTCAGTATCAAAGTATCACACTTCAGGACTAAGCCCACCAGAGAGATTTTTAGGATAGCTCTATCAGTTTTCACCAAGTTATTTTTAGAGTCCTCCTAACCCCAACGCGGGGAGGCTCAGGAGTTCCTGGTGTAGGTAGATGTGTCAGACGGGGCCGACAGAGCACTGTTGCTTTTCGTTCTCTTTTTATTGGGCAATTTTGGGATTTTTCTCTTGGTCAGGCTGCTTGGCGGGTAACCTCAGTGAACAGGAACAGCCTCACCCCTGGTAGAAGATTTCCAGGGAAATCCTGGGAATTTTTTTCTTCTCTCTGTGATTTTTCTTTTTAAAGTATTTGGGCACAGCTGTGGCAATGATCATGTTAAGCAGGTGGGGTGCAGCCCCGTGGCATATGCTGTGTAATGCAGTGTGTGCCACCAGTTGTGGAGCTGTTGTGGAAACTTCTCAGTCCCTGGGAGCACCAAAGAAAAATAGGATAGGTTTTGAATCTCACCGCTACTTGCTAAATCTCCTGCTGCTCCGCTTTTATTGCGTGGGTCTGTGTTGTCCCTGATGTATGGATGGTTGATGGTGGCAGCATCTTTATATCCCCTTGATTGTTTTTGCAGTGAGTGCCAAGGCGCTGAGCAGCCATCCATTTCCAGTGATCACAACTGTTTCAGTGTCATTGTCTTTCCAGCGAGATAATGGACTCTCCCCCCCTCCCTGGGATGATTTTTCGCTGACGTGCCTGCAGTGGCACTTCAGCTGCCCAGGGACCTATGTCCACCCCCAGGCTTGTGCTGGGCTCACACGTCCTGACAGCTTACAGGGACTCTGAAGCTGCTGCCGTTTGCAGAGGTCGCTGCCTGCCTTGGCTTTGTCCATGGACGGAGAGCAAAACCTTAGAGGCTTGCTGCTGCTGCCTGAACCTGCTTCCAACCTCTGGCCTGCTGTGCTGTCACCGGCATCCACAGGGGCCCATCACCACGGGCAGGAACCTCATCCCCGTTACGTTTCCCCATTTGATCCCAGCATGCCCACTGCGGGCATCTCGGCATTGATGCCGCGGTCCTGCAGGCTAAACGAGGCTAATTTGGTTTGGCTTTGCCACCCAGCTCAAGTGCTCGCTTGGATGTGAAGGTGATGCATTACCAAAGGATTGATTTTTCACAGGCTTGCCGGGGAGACATACTAATCACTTGGGTGAGGGTTTTTCTGCACATCTCTCCACACAAGCGTACCTTAATCAAGTACTCACTTGAATGTAAGAAGTGGCTTCGTTAAGAGGGCTGGCATTTCAGAGATGCCCTTTGCTTAATTCCAGTTGTCTGCTTAATTAGACATTTGAGAGTACCGTTAATTGATTGATGAACAATTAAAACTGCTCCATCTTCTCTCCTGACTAAGATGTGCTCAGCAACTAACCTGTCTTGTCTTGCCCTCTGGGAATTTGCTCTGCAGTTGGTTAGCTGTTACCTTGCCTGTTTTGGTCTGTAGCTCTAGAAACACAACACAAACACATTAGAAGTGTCTCTAAATAAACACACATTAATGTTCTGGGCTTGTCATGCACTCAGAGCCACAGTTACGCCCTGGGAAAAGGAAGCTGGAATGGGAAAAAGTAAAAGCGGCAGAAGCCAGGGTTTTTCTTCCCTCGGATCTTGCATTTGCCGTTCCACATTATATTTTATAATTAGACTGAGGGTCATGGGGCGTTGTGACAGTCATGCCAACTATAAATTGCCCTTTATCAAAACAGGGGAAAAAAAAAATCTGAGTGAGCATGTATTAATTAACTCTGGTTCAGGCTATCCATGACTGTCAGCCTCACCCTGGCTTCTATTGCTGGGTGTATTTTAATAACCCTTTTCGTTTAATACTTAGAATCCCTGAGGGATTTGGCAATTTGGAGACATTTAACAGATGAAGAGGTGGCATTAAAGGAAATGTCTCAGAGGGGAGCTTGCGCAAAGTGTGCGTGAAGCCTGGTCTCGGCTCTGCCTGGGGAGCGGCTGGAGGGGGAGCGTTGGGGCCGGCCACAGCCCCAGAGGATGCTGGCGTGTGCGGGCAGGTTGTGGCTGGCTGCCCCGGGAGGAGTGTGCGCAGAGGGATCTACGTACCCCGGGCAAAACAAGAAAAAAACCTCAATTAAAATGAAGATTAGATAACAGAGGGAGCAGCTGCTCTGAAGTGTGCTCTTCACAACCGCCTTGGGGGCATTTATTCCTTCTTTCTCCCACACAGCTTTGTAAGAAAGCCCTTTGCTATGGAACAGCCCCACTTGGAAGGCTGTTGGTGTTCTGGAGAACGCGGCGGGCTCCTTGCCAGGCTCTGAGGACCCTCTCTGCTTCTCTGTAGACTGTGTAACTATGACCTGCAGCTGCCGTAACCCAGCCTGCAGGGAAGTGAACCGGGCACGACCGATGTATGAAGCGTAGAGCTGGCCGGGCCCTCGCTTCAGCAATGGAAGATGCTTGCGCAGGGCACATGGCTGCGAGTGGTCAAGGGAAGTCACATCACTCCCTCGTGCCTTATTTCTACTCAGCACACCTTTGAGGTGCAACTCATTTCCAAGGCAAAACATGCTTCCATGTAGTGGGCGAGCAACACGGTGTATGTACTCCTTCATTGCCCTCGGTGTGCTGGCCTCAGGTTTGCAAAAGATTCTGCTGTGATGGTGTAGGGCACAAGGAAAAGTGCCTTGTATGCTCGTTGTTGCTACGTCGTGATATGGAGGGGAGCAGAGATTCGGGAGGAGATGGGGCATAACAAGTCTTGGGCAAATACACCGCGAATTCCCTGGAGAAGAATGAATTGAGGAGCGTGTGGCTGAGCAAGGTGGGGAGCGCAGGGCTCCAAGGGGCTGGAGGGATGTCCCTCTTCCCCAGGTGGTTCCTTTCCAGTTTTCTTACCAGTAGGATATTTTTTGCTAGAAATAGAAGTGTGTTTTAAGAGGTGAGGATGTGCTGGCAGACACATGACGAACAGGCTCCTCTCGGTTCCACATCAGCAGCTCAGGAGCTGAAGAGCAGCAGACACAGCTGAAGGGTTGGGCTGGTGTTGGAAGAAAGGGCAGGCTTCTCCCTCCTTAGCTCTGCATATTTTCATCACTAGGGTTTATACGAAAACAGCATTTGCAGCGTTTTCCACGAAGCCTTGCTTCTGCAGCAGTCAGACTGCCCCAGCACGCCTCTGGCTCCGTTCCCCGGCAGATTAGAGGTCCTTCCGTCTTTGACAGTAGCGCGAGGCTGAGTGAACTATTTGTTCTCTTCTTTTCCAGTGGTGAAAACACAGTCAGCCACTGTTTGTGTTACTGCCCTTATCTCAGTTTTTGTGCAGATGCGCTGCGCTTTCCTACTGCAAGATACGTCACGTGAGGCGGTTGTTGGTTTGGGAATAGCTGTTAGGTTTGGACAGAGCTTGTAAGTGGTTATTAGAAAACCATTGCCTCTACATTGTGCTCTGACCCTCTGGCTTCGGGGGGTGTCCCTCTACCCTAGAACCAGTAAAGTTTCCTTTTAATGGCTTGCTTGTCTACAGGATGCCAATCAGTGATTCTCAGCGATTTGTTAAAACCTGCTTACATGATACTGAAAGGCAGAGTGGGTGGTAGGAGACTTGGTTAAAACATTAAGCAAGATCAGAATATGTTTTAATGAATTTCCTTTTTTTGCCAGACATGATTGAAGTCACTTTTAAGTAGAAAATAAATACATCTGCTATGCTGGGGGAAAAAAAAAAAATCTCCCAAGTATCACAATATTCTTGGTAAAGAGAGGAAGAGTACACTCTCAGTGACTGGTCAGAGGTTGTGATATTAAAATCTGAGCTTGTCTCTGTACAAGATAAAAAGAGCCATCTCATTTAGAGGTGATAATTGAAAAGCACAAAAGAAGATAAGAAAATTAAAGCTTCTGTTTCTCTACCTCTTCTGACTACTGGGAGCTGACAGGCGCAGAGCAGTGCACACATGGTGGCTAATGGCACTTGGGTCTTCCCTCTTGAATGCCTCCCTGGCTGCTTTGATTTCCCTCCTGGCGCTCTCTACGAGGTAAAGCTTTCACCCACAGGCTGTGGTTAGGTATTCTGGGTGCCATTCCATGAGAGAAAGAAATAGGAGGTGGGAGAAATGGGGCGGGTGCGTGTTTTTCAGTGAGATGAGGAGTATTAAGTTCTTACCTGAATTTGCTCATTTTTAGAGCTGGTTAAATCGTTCGTGTTTCAGTGACATGTCAGAAACTGCAAAGTTGGGCTTGTCCTGTTCTTAAATGACCTGCATCCTTTCTTAGCACTGCCGTGGAAGAGCTTGAAGTAGCCTTGACATAGGGAGTGTGTATATACAGATCTTCAAACAGGAGAACCTAAACATGGCTCATTCAACCCAAATTTAGGGATTTCGCTCAATTTCAGAAGGGCAGACTACTCAGCAAGTCCAGAAATCTGTATCCTCCTCAGTACGACTCTGATTTTAGACTTTTGCACTCAAAAATCTTCATTGTTCATTTCTGAAAGCTCCAGGGACCCTGAAGAGGACTGCATTTGGGGAATTAACTTTGGGTTAACCATTTTCCAGTGCGCTTTTGTCTGCCATTTCTATGTGTGCAATAACATGTGCTTGTGCTTGACCCCCACTTCAGTGCCTGGATTCCCAAAATCTCGTGAGATACAGAGAGCTCTCCATCATGGCAAAGCTGCCATGGGAACGGCCCTTCCTGCAGCCCGCGGGTAGAGTCCCCAGAAGCATGCTCAGAATTATGAAGGCATTAATGTTCAACTCTGTTGAAGTAGGTCTCCTCATTCGGATGAAGAGTGCTAGAACCAGTTTGGAAGGGACCCAGGTGCTTCCTGGGACAGGCAGATTTGCCCCTAAGGTTTGTGCAGTGTTGCAGATCGGATGCTTGGTGAGATACAGAGCAAGCAGAGGTACTGGTGGTTGTTCGTAGCTCACTGCCAGTGTAAAAAGAACGGGTGTCGATCTCGTTCCACCTTTCTCTGTCAACAGGCGATCTTCGGTGCCCTTCTGGCAAGACAACGACTATCACAGTGGATATATTTTTGATCTAACTATGTGGTGCCACTTAGTAACGTTGTGGAAAGCTCAGGTTTTGGCTGAATATGAACTCAGGTTGCTGTGCTTAGTGCAGCAGTGATAGTGCTAATAGAGTCAACAAGGGCAACTTTGGAACAGAGTTTTATTTATTTGGGATTATGAATTGGCTTATGCAAAAATAAGGAGTTATTTTCCCAAGCAGTTGTCGTAGACTAAATACCAGATTCCCCAAACATCTGTTCCAAAAACCCTGTTAAATTCTCTTTCCACTCCATGGGGAAAGCCTGAGAAAAAAACAAGCAGACCTTTCAGTATAACTAAAGGAAATTAATTGCAGGCTAAGGAGGAAGGGAGTTGAGGTTCCCGGGAACGCATCCTCCTCTCATTTTGGCTATGGTGAGCTGTTAGCTGGAAAATTCCAGCTGCCACCGATGTAAATGGGCAGAAAACTAGTCTACTAGGCACATGCATCTTCCAGAAGAAAATCCTTTAGTTAGCCTGTATATAGATGGAAAATCTGTAATTTATTAGGACACATGCTCCAAGTGAAGCCAAGGCGCCCAGTTGTACGTGCATGTGGATAGTGGTGGAGAGGTTCTGAAATGGTCTGTGTGAAGCTAAGGCCAGGGCTTGGCCCCATGCATCACTCTGGTTTAGGTAGGCACGTGGCCTTTGCTTTCTGGTTAGCTGCACAGTCGAATCACCAGTCCGCATTCAACCTTTTAATGGCTGTATTTGCTCTTTGCTTCCTTAATTTTCTGAGACTAGAGCAGTAAAAACCACTATTATTGGAACTGCAATGGACAGGTGACATGTACAGTGCTTACCAAGTGGAGGTTGGGTGGTGCAGTGTAGCCAGCTGCCGTGGAGAAACAGTGCATCTGAATTCTCTGAAATCTCTCCCTTGTTAACCCCTGCGTCCTAGCGTATTTTTGGAATTTAATAAACTGCATTAGTCTAGTAAACTGGTCCAGATAGTTCCTTTCTCTAGCTTCCAGCTTTTAATCATAGTCTGTTTTCACGTTAATAAAAGAGCAAGTTATATAAGTAATTTCACTAATATTAGCCCCAGGCTTCTCACTGCTGAGAGTTTTGTGGTACAGAGCTATTCTCTGAATCCCAAAGCTATGTGTAATTGTAGGATACACAATTCAGCTCACCATATGCACGTTATATAATTGAGAAAATTTACTTAATTTTATCCCCTGTTAAAAGAGAGAATGAGAAATGAAACTCATTAATACAATGGACAATTCCTCCTGACTCTAATAATGTTGATGTTTTGTTGGTATCAAGCAGGGTTTATTGTATTATGGAACAATAAATGCGGCTGAGCACCCAGCCATTTGTCAGCGTAATAAAGGACAGGCGTAATTACAGGGTAGAGCTGGCTGACCAAATAAAGAGAGAAAAACAAACATGCATTCCCATCTCCCTAGAGGTCTGCAGTAGGTGTCAGGTCATGCCCCACTTGTTTTGGTAGGAAGGGTAGGTTGGGTACTTCCAAAGCAGCCTGTGCGTGGTGGGAGGGACCGATGCTAGTAACGCCGGCACCGGCTCTCGCTCTGGTCTGGTGCGCGGGTTCATGGATCCACTGCAGCCTTCCCGGAGCTGGCGCTCACATCTTTATTACGGCAGCCGGAGAGGCTCCTGCTTTGGGCTGATGAGGTTATGGTGTTGGCCTCGTAGATGAGCTGTTGCTTCCCAAGCAGTTCCGGATCTGTGCTCATGTCCAGCGCTTATCTCCATAAGCGTTTGTCACTCATAACTTTCTGGAATTGGTCTTTTTACACCCAATTATTCTTATGCTACAGGATCTCCTCCTAGGTGGAAGTCTAGCCAAAAGTAAGAGTGAGTATGATCCTGGACTGAGGATTCAGCAGATAAAACTCTCATTGTTGTTCCTGTGAGGGAGATAATGCCCACCATTCGCCCTGCCAAAGTCGCTACAATCCAGCAGCGTAAGGAGAACAGAGTACGAGGTGTCCAGTGACCCTCTGTGCTTTTAAGGGCCTAGAGCGATGTCAGTGTCCCATCCAGTTGGGTCACCACCAGAATCTCAAAGCACCTTCTGTGTGGCAGGGGGACCATCAGGAGGAAAATAAATCTAGATCTTCCAGTGCTCTCTGGTTTTGAACTGGTCGCACCGGCTGCGTGCCAGCTACCATCTCCTTTGCCAGCAGGACGATTTCTTGTAAGGACCTTTATCTTTAAACATGACTGTCATTCCCGTCGTTGGGCTTGATGATGAATTGCCGGCTTCTCTGCATCCCCCCACGTGTGAGTAGCATTGGTGGCCGGGGTGTGCTGGCCTGGGCACTGCTGTCAGTCTCGCTCCTTGCCCCCTTCGTGGAGAGCTCGGCGTGGGATAGCAGATGAGGGAGAAGCTGCTTCTGTCTCCCCACGTGGCAGAAATTTGGACCGGGGGGTGTTGCAGAGCTGCATTTCTGTTTGCTGAGATGATCATGGCCTGTGCTGGGGGTACAGAGCTTCCTCTTCCACCGCCGTCCCCCTCAGTGCAGGTGGTCGCCTGGCTGCGGGCAGCGGTGCTGGGCACTGACGCTGGGCACCGGCCGTGCCCGGTGC
>NW_010265050.1:18590-39510 GCF_000690775.1 Eurypyga helias | reverse complement strand
CATTCTATGATTCTATGATACAGAACATATCCACCCCAGATACTATTGTAGTTCAGTGTTGCAAGTGTCCTGTAAAAGTGCTTTCTTTCTTTACAATGCTCAATCTCATCATAGGAATGTAAAAAACAATAGTTTGCATTCTGCCCCTGTACTCTGCTCTTGTGAGACCCTACCTGCAGTTCTGCGTCCAGCTGTGGAACCCTCAACGTCAGAAGGATATTGACTGGTTGGAGCGAGTCCAGAGGAGGCCACGAAGATGCTCCGAGGGCTGGAGCCCCTCTGCTATGGGGACAGGCTGAGAGAGTTGGGCTTGTTCAGCCTGGAGAAGAGGAGGCTCCGGGGAGACCTCATTGCAGCCTTCCAGTGCCTGAAGGGGCTACAAGGAAGCTGGGGGGGACTTTTTACAAGGGCCTGTAGTGACAGGACAAGGGGTTAAGGGTTTAAATTGAAAGTGGGGAGGTTTAGATTGGATATCAGGAAGAAATTCTTCATGAAGAAGGTGGGGAAGCACTGGGACAGGTTGCCCAGAGAAGCTGTGGATGCCCCATCCCTGGGAGTGTTCAAGGCCAGGCTGGATGAGGCTTGGAGCAACCTGGTCTAGTGGAAGGTGTCCCTGCCCATAGCAGGGGGGTTGGAACTAGATGATCTTTAAGGGCCCTTCCAACCCAAAACATTCTATGATTCTATGATTCACAAGTAAATACATTCATAACCCCCCCCACAAATAAAACCAAAACAAACAAAACAAACAAAACCCACACACAGTAGTGCATTTTATATGACAAATTTTGAGAAAGAATATTTTGGGAAACATTCTTTAAAACAGCTGCTCCAGATAGCAGCTGAAGTACCGGAGTCAGATGGTATCCATAGAGAGAAAGAAGTACCACTTCACATCTTGTAATAAACCCGAAGGCTGCAACCTAACGAACATTTGCTGCATCATTGTCAGGCCTTGCTTATTTACATTTTGCAGCACCCAAGCTCTCTGTCAGCAAGTGCAAACCTACTTGACAAAATGCAACATAGAAAGATGTTCAACTTCCCCTTGGATTTTAAATGGAGAAGTGATTGCATTCCTTTTTCTTGTGGAGAGTTTACTAATGAAACACCAAAATATTTGGTTTTAATACAGTGATACATAAATACATAAAAGTCTATTATGGTCTAATTAAGCAGATAAACTCCATTTTCAGATCTACAGGGCAGATTTTAATGTCTTCCAGTGCTTTCAGTCTGTATATACAACAGGGAAATGTATGTTGATTACGAACATCTGGACTTTAACAGGGCAGCTATTGCATGTACATCTACAGTACATTATGCATATCTTTATTTACTTCTTTGTGCAACAGCCTAATTTTATGTGCTCAGTGCTGTCTAGAGTGCTGCAGCAGCATCGCAGTGCCACAAGTTGTTAATCTGTAATTTTCAAGCCCTCCTTTATTTCCAGGCTGAGGTTTTATTGTATTTTCATTAAAAATAGCTGGCAGTATTGTCAAATTAGTGGGATTAACCTACTTTAAAAAGGAAAATAGGTCAGTTACTATATTCATGTCTGGCCTTCAACTCTCATGTATTGTTACAGCTTTCTTGCATCCTAAAAAATGAGCAGTTTCCTGTGGAAAATACAGATCTGTGTGTAGCAGTCTGAGTTTATCCCACACTCAAACCCACACTGAAATAAGACATACTGGGGTAAAGGCCTCATCAGTTGTTGTCAGTCTCTGCTGATACAAACCTCCTGGCCAGAAAAGATGCACAACTTACTGTAGACTGTTAAGAGATGCTCCATTAGCAAGTTGCTTTCGACAGTGAAGACAAATTGGGCTGTTACATACTTTTGATCTTTGAAACACACATAAAAAAAAAATCAGAAGCACCTAGGAACACCCCTTCCAAACCTACCTTACCTTAAACGGAGACTTAGACGAAACATCCACTGACAGAGGAATACCAACTGGCCACCCACCAAGCTAATCCTCTCTGACCAGAGATCAGGGAGAGAAGGGGTGACAGTACCTTACCTGCAGTAATAGGTCTTGATAGCTATTGTGGCATCTGAAACATTGGGCACACTGAGAGAAAAAAGCAATTCTTCATGCTCTGCACAACTGCCACTGTGTCAGGCTAGATACAAAATACAAGGCTCAGATGCTTGTCTGCCATGCAACAGTCAGAAATGCAAGTGCTAGCAGGACAACAGACTCAGTGGGCTACACCTCCACTCCATCCTCAGCTTTTTCAATACTCCTTTGCTCTTGGCCCCTTATTCTTTTCACTAGAGTTACTAAATAAAACAGAAGTTCAGAAATTGCCAAGGAATCCTCATTATCGTCTTCCCAGTAAAAGGACAGGACTGACCTCTAGATAATACACCAAGAAAAAGGCAGAGAGAGAATTACCCCTTTGGCATTTCTCTGACAATTACTACTCTCCAAACCAGTTCATAGTCACTCTCTCACACTTTAGGGAAAATACACTGCAGGTACGTGTCATTTAGACAGCTAGCTATCTGCATCTAGGAAAAATAACTGAAAGTTAACAGTGCGCTTTCCCCCTTTCCCCTCACTTTCCAGCTGATCTACAACTAACAAAGATTGCAATTTCTGCATATTAATTACACTCCTGAAAAGGAGAGAGAGGGAGGAAAGAAAGTAGGACAAATCCACACTGTACAGAGCATTCTTTTTTCTAGCATAGTGAGCTGCCACAATTCAACCTTTAGCATTCCTTGGTATCCATTTGTCCTTTCCATGCTTACCCACATGCATAGATACTGCTGAGAAAGGCCGAATCACCAGCAACACTAAGATTACTCAAGGAACATGAGAGCTGCTGCAGAACCAAGACCATACAGAAAAGCCTCAGGAATCCTCATAAACTCCCTCATGATTCCTTACTATGGTATTTTTTAGCAGATGATAGAAAGAAGACTTTTTCTTTTTTAAAGTGTTCATAGAAGACAGAGAAGGAAGAGTTTATAGCACATCCCCTTGGGTTAGCTTAAAAGCAACTGTCTAGATTACATTCTTTACAGTCTCTCTTTCCATCATCTTTAAGCAATGCATGGAATACAAATGAACATTGCATGGGGTGTCCCTGGGAATCCCACTAACCGGGACTGACAACTTTTATCTAAAGCTTTTTCTTTCCCCATTTTCCAGGATCCAAGAGGAGCCAACTAAACCCTCCTTAGCGGCGAGGCAGATTTGGATTTTGTAACATGATGTTGTTGCCTCAACATTTCCCCCGAAGAAACACATAGACTCAAAAAAGAAATCAGTGACAGTAGCAGTAAGCAACATGCAGATCAAAATAGCATTTGTCACTTCTACAGCACGTGACGTGTCACCAAGTATCTCTTCTTTGTTAACAACACAAAGCACAGCTAAGAAGCGGAAGCAAGTTCCAAAACCACAGGCAACCCAAATCAGCTAACACAGGTAAATGAAATGACAGAAATGCCAACTGCAGGATGGACAACCCAAGAATAACAAATTTGCATTGTTAAATGTCATTCCTTAGAGTTAATGGCTTCAAGACCCAGGCATAATCTCGCCCCTGAATTAAATAAACATAACAATTTCTTGGTTTGTATCAACATACTGTATCCCTAGCATTATCCTCATCAATCAAAACATATCGCAGACAAACACTGTAAGCACTGAACTTGGAAAAAGGCACCTGCTCCACCACTCTCCCCACAGGTAGGCAGGCAGAACGTTCAGCTCTTCACCCGCCCAAGCAAAGAATGACATTTTGCAGAGTTCATATGTTCTTTACCTTGTAGCAAACATTGCCCTCAGGGAAGAGAAGGTAGCAGCATCTTCCTTCAAAGCCTTCAGCTCATTTCGCAGTTTCATCATTGTCTCTGTAACCATAGCTTTCTCATTTTCATACTTGCTTTTTAAGTTGGCAAGGGCTACCTCTGCAGTCTGTTGGTTACCAAGAAGAACAAACATACCAGTTAATGAAACTCTTTACAAGGTGACTGGCTAAGAGATTCCTAATCACTGTTCACATAATGAAACATTTACTCTGTAACTGGAATGTTAAACTCCTGGTCAACTTCTCTTGTATGAATTTAAAAATAATTACTTTTTGAACACTGGGAACAGAACAGACATATGAATTTCCTACTCCCATTATCCACGCAGCAGCATCTAAGAAGTTACAGCACGTACATTTAATGACACCTAACTCCAACAACTTAAAAAAAAAAAAAAACCAAAATCAAACTTTACATGCTTTGACACAAAGAGAAGAAAGTCTAATCTACCTATATTTAAACACATTCATCAATCACACAGATCCTCTAACCCTTACAGCATTTTGCCTATCTTACATTTTGGGATAAAATGTGCAAAAGTATGTGTATATTTCTTAAACAACACTATACTTTTTTTTTTTCCCCTTGAAGACAACCTTGATTTGCATTACTTTAACTTTAGAGGAGACAAGTAAGCATGTCACATGGTGTCTTGATGGCAGTTATTTATATCTACTGCATTGCTAATGCGTATGGAATGGCACAGCCCAGTCCCCAAAGACCTTTCACTCTTGTTATTTTGACCATGTTCTTATATCACATCCTCATCTTGGAAGACTTTCTTTTATTCTGCAATTTGAGAGAAGCGTACATAAATTTAAGACACCTTTTAAGGGTAACTACTAGAATTCTTTCAAGTAGAAAATAAGATTTACCTCTTCATTTTAGGTGTTTTACATTAAATGTAATCTGATATAATTAGGCAGTAGATTGAAGCTACTTTCAGCTTAATAAAGAGTCTCATGAGTATGGGACAAGTCAAAGTCAGTTCAAGTGTCAGCACTTCGCTTTACAGTAGGACACCTGTGTGCCTCTAAGGAAACCATAAAAAGTATCAGCAACAAATGCCCTACGGAGTTGAGGGTATGGCAGTATGACCTCAAAGATAAATTCTCCTGTATTTATGACCTAATTCCCTGACACTATAACCTTCACATCCGTAAGACCTGGTTACCTGTTTGTTGGCCTTCAGCACAGTTCTCAGAGTCGCTATCTGTTCTCTCTTGGTGCTCAGCAGGGACTTCAGCTTGAGGATTTCTTCCATGAGAGCTTCCTTGTCTTTGTCCACCACTGGCCCAAGCTCTTGAGTGGCAACACGCTGCCTGGACAACTCAGTTGTTCTGTCCACAGCAGCCTGCAGGTGCTTGATCTGATCCCGGATTATAGCGATCAGGTTATAAATGTTCATTGGTTCCTTACGAGGATCTGATACAGGAGATGGCAGAGATGACACTGGAGATGGGCTGCTGTCACCACTTGCGTTCTCTGCCTTTCCCAGCTCTATAGTTAACAGCCCTTTCGAAAGAAGAATGGGAGACCTTCTTCCCTTGGTCTCTGGACTATTGCGTCCGCCTTTACCTTCCTTGTAGTAATCCAGCATCACTCTGTTTGGAGTTTCATTGTTGCACATGCAGACATGGTGGTATAAATTGGCCAGTTCTTCACTGAAGGTGACTAGTTCATCTTGGGCCACACTGAGGCTGCCCTGTGTTTCTCCAGCAACATCACTGACTTTCTTCAGCTCCTTCTCCAGCCTGGCCACCTGTTCTCTATCATGCCTACTGGATTTTTCTAGCGAAGTGATCTTTTCAGTGACAGCTTGGCTCTCAGTCTCATATCTGCTCTTCTCTTCCTCATACTTTGACTCACATTCTTTGTATTTGGCCTTCAGATTCTTCAGCTCTTCTTTTAGGTCAGTAATCTCTGCCACAGCCACTTTGTACTTGCACTCCAGGATCTCTGGCCCATTGATGTCAACTTCGTAATAGTCTCCATCTTCATGGCTGTCTCGGTCCTTCTCATTGTCAAGGGCAGACTGACGTTCCTTGCTGACCTGGAGCTTCCTCATGGCGTTCAGGTTTTCTGTAAGTCTGCCCACTTTCTCATGTTGCTCTGAGAGGGCCCCTCGTGTATTTTCCAGCTGCTTCTGAGATTCCTGCAACGTTGTTAACAAATTCACCTTTTCTCTTTCCATCTGAAATGCACGAACACAGACATCTATGTAAAGGACGTTGTATCACTTAAATGGCTTTATTACAAGAGACAGCAACTTAGCCAAGGTCCATGTGGTTACAGAAATCTGATCACTTGCACAGTATGGAAAAGGTTATGTAGTTCATTCTAAAACCGATCTCAAGCACAGTGTTCCTTGCCGATTTTTTCCCATTTCTACTCCAAAATGCCCACTTTTTTTTTTTTTTAAACACTTCTTACATAGTGGATGGTCTCATTGTAAAAACATCCTTCCAGCTGAAGATAAGCTAAAGTTTACAGTAATCTTGCAAACTGTCAGGTAAATATTAAAACCCACACAGCTAGTCTATGGTAGAAGCTTAGAGCTTCATGGAAGACTCATACAATGAAACTTTTAAAGTTTCTCTTTGGAAAGTTCTTATTTTGTGGGCGGGGGAATCAAACAAGTTTTTTCACAAAGGCTTTTTCTTATAGAACACTTTAAAAAATACTTGACAAAATAACTTTAAAACATTTCTAGTCATCACGAACATGTACCCTGTTTCAAACTCTCCAACTATAGCACAAATATAACACAAGTGCTTGGTATTGATTAAAACTTCATGTTCTTCAAACTAATTACAGAAAATAGTTTCGGTGTACAGAACTCCTTTTCATTAAGATGACTGGAGTATCTATCAATTTTTGAACAAAAAAAAAATTACTAAAAAATTACTAGTGACATAATGAAGTGGACACAGCATGTATTGCACTTTCCTCCAGACGTAGCTTCTTTGCATCAAAAACACCCCCCAAGCTACTGTTTTCCACTGACAAACATTTAACATCCTTGTATTCTAAATCAATCAGAGCCTTTACAAACACAGTGCGTACTACATGGTGGCCATGTGAGATATTGAAAAGACTGAACTTACAATCCAAATAAACTCTAGCAACTGTTTAAAAGTACACAGTTGTTCAGGAAACCCATTTACCTGTACCAGCTGTTGTTTCAGCTTCTGGATTTCAGAAATGTTTAATTCACTCAGAAGATCGGAAACCAGACTTGGGGCTGGTGGGAAACTTTCATTTTTCTTGGGTGTTGATGTACTATTCTTGCCACTGCCGAGTTTGCTGAGGCAGTTTTGTTCAAATCCATTCATGATTTCATCATTATTGGGCTCCGTGGCTTCATCGCTGAACTTGAGTCCATCCAAAGAGATGTTCAGGTGGCTGTTGTACATGGAGTCATTGATGTTCATGTAGTGAGACAGCTCCTTACGAAGGTTGTTCTTCTGCTCCCTCTCTGTCTTCAGTGTCTCTAAGGCCTCCTCAAGCTGGCGTTCGGAGATCTCCTTCAGCCGTATGGCATCTTCTAGCTGGCTGTTGAGAAATTCTGTTTCCTCTTCGAGCCTTTTGATTTCATGTTTTAGGCCTTCAAACTCCACCTGAAGATATACAAATGGAGGGGAAAAAAGCCTGTAATGAAAATGCCTGCACGCACAAGCCACGGAGTAATTTTACTCTGGAGTACTTGATTTCACTAAATATGGTGAGAACAGTATAAGTTTTTCCTGTTCTAGAGTCTAGTTTTGGCACTATGGCTGTAAACACTGCTTACATCATTTACCTTCACAGAGACCATGGAATAAAATTTCTAAGCAAACCATGGAATGAGCTGATCAGTTCCATCTTAATTAAGACAGGCGGGAGATACAGTGGGTGATACAGAGGCACCACAAAACAGGTTTTCCTAGCACATTATTCAAACTCTTTCTGTTTGATTAACAAATTCCCTGGACAACCTTCCCACATATTCAAGCTCAACATTTCCAAAACCCAGCATCGCAAAGCTGTGCTTCTGACACTCTGCTGCACTGCTCTTAGAATATGCCACTGGGCCTAAAACTGTTGGGATACACCTACCAATCAAACTCTGTTTTTACATATTCAAAATAAAATGTTCTATTATTTGTCATCATAATTTCAGCACATCTTTACAGAGCTACGATTCAGAATCTACATTTTAGACTCATAGTGCTGCCACATGAAATTTGATGGCATGATACACATTTTTACCTCTAAAATTGCAATTTTTTTAAACCTCCCTTGCACTGAAATTATGAACACCAACCATGTAAAATTTTGAATCCCTTGGGAAAGAAAAAAGCCTAAGGAATAGCTTTTTCTTTACTTGAAAGAAAGGAAAACATACTACATGATATATGACCCTATTTATTTTTGCCATCTGTTAAAGGAATTTTAGATCCCAACATATACCAATCTGGTAGTGCTGAACCACACCCAATGTAAAAACCAAGAACCAATCATGTTAATTCAGTTTTTCAAGTTAAGCCTGGGAAAACTTGATGGCTTCTTCTAGTTACATCAGTGGAATAATTAAAGCTTCATGCAATTCAAATAGGACTAGGCCAAGGTAAAAAATTAAATAATCCATTGCCATTAAAAGAATTAGCTCTTGGTTCTATGCATGTCCACTGAGCTCAAATATTTAGGATTGCAGTCTATTTTCAAAGGTTCCAGAATACAAACACAGTAGTCAATAATTGCTAGCAACTGACATGATAGCATCTGAGGTTAATCTTGGCTCAGCCCAGAATAACAGCATTCTTGAATATCATTATTTTTGAATGTGAACACAATGCTGGGAACATTCACTTGCTCCTCTGAATACAATGAATGATACAAAAAAGGTACACAAAAGGTAAACAGCTACATAGGCAGGATTTTACCAGATCACTATCTCTTCCAGTCTGCATCTAGAGTGTAATAGCCTCCCTCATCCCTACCGCATGATGTCAGCTCACCCAAACCAGTGTAATTAGACCAAATATATTCAGGTGAGAACAGATCCAACCTGAAACCCCCTTTTGAGCACATCAAGTGAGGCCAAAGGCATAAACACTGACAGAGAGTTTCCCCCAGAGACAGATGAAATACATTCAATATCTCATATACCTCGCTTGGTAGGGCTGCTTTCATTCATAGAATCACAGAATGGTTTGGGTTGGAAGGGGCCTTAAAGATCATCCAGTTCCAACCCCCCTGCCATGGGCAGGGACACCTTCCACTAGACCAGGTTGCTCCAAGCCTCATCCAGCCTGGCCTTGGACACTTCCAGGGATGGGGCATCCACAGCTTCTCTGGGCAACCTGTCCCAGTGCTCCCCCCCCTCTCTGGGAAGAATTTCTTCCTGATATCCAATCTAAACCTCCCCACTTTCAATTTAACCCCGTTACCCCTTGTCCTGTCACTACAGGCCCTTGTAAAAAGTCCCCCCCAGCTTCCTTGTAGCCCCTTCAGGCACTGGAAGGTGCTATAAGGTCTCCCCAGAGCCTTCTCTTCCCCAGGCTGAACAAGCCCAACTCTCTCAGCCCGTCCCCATAGCAGAGGTGCTCCAGCCCGCGGA
This sequence comes from Eurypyga helias, assembly GCF_000690775.1. Lineage (NCBI taxonomy): Eukaryota > Metazoa > Chordata > Aves > Eurypygiformes > Eurypygidae > Eurypyga > Eurypyga helias. The sequence goes on along the minus strand of NW_010265050.1, from coordinate 30,076 downwards.
GCATCTTCGTGGCCTCCTCTGGACTCGCTCCAACTGGTCTCTATCCTTCTGATGTTGAGGGCTCCACAGCCGGACAGAACACTAAAGGAGATCTGAAGCAAATCCTAATAGGCTTTTGCTATGTGCTCATGACAACAAATGGTATTAACATTATTGTTCTCTTCAAGGGCTTTCATTTCAGGAATATTATACCATTTCCTCAATTGAACCGTAAGTTTTATTTATGAAGTGAGACTGACAGCTAACTGAAAAGTAAAAATAACAAGTCCACTGTCAAGAGATGAAGTGAACCGTGCCAAAGACTGTAGCTAACTTAATTACCTCTGCAAATGATAACTCAGGGAAATTCTTGAGTTGTTCCAAAAATGCAGTTTTCTAGAATTCTGAAAATAGCTGAAACTGTGCAATTAAACGTGACTTTTCAGATGAGCAGTCACAGTCTGACAGGAGAGAGTTACTGTACCAGTAGCCCATGTTTAATGGAAGTAGCTGGAAGAGAGGAATGGTACAGAGTGGAGAGCTAATGTAAGCACCAAGCAGCAATAAAAACATATGTTCAGAAGTACACCCAGTTACAGGTACTGCAGAGGATGGGTGGATGGATAGTATTGCAAAGACACTGAAAAGCGAGTGCAGCAAAAGGACTAGATAAACCAGGTAACAAAGGAGACTGGTAGTGACCTCACTTCCATCAAAGAGGGAGAAGGGCATGGAAGGATTTGAAAGTCATAGTAGAAGCAATAAAGTCTTATAACTGTGTATAAACAGAGTCAGAAAGGACTTAAACATTTTGGGACAACTTTTGGTATTAAAGATAGAGCTTATAGTCTCAAAAGCAGTACAAACGTAGAAAGGAAGTGGTTGGATGTTCAAATGAGAGAACCATGCCATAACGCAGGAAATAACTGGTGCTACCAAAGCAGCGCTCACTATTTTGAAAAACTTGCCTGGTTTTGCTTCAGGACAGACACTTGTTTCTGGAGACAGATATTTTCCTCTTCAAGCTCGGTGTAGTCTTGCAGCAAACGGGCCTCTCTGAATTTATATTCCTTAATATCATCTCGCAGACGGGCCCTTTGGTTTTCTACATTCTGACTGACCTGGGAAAAGAAACAAATTCAAAATTATGATAATTTGGTCAGCTACAATTAAATTTAAAAATTTTACCTTTGCTGACATGTACTGATCCAGTGGATTCTATTCAAACAGGAAGTCTCCCCCATCCCAAAAAGAAATTACAGAAAACCGAGTCATTTACACAATAATTGGATTTTATACTCTCGCTTCTCTTACAAAATTCTCACCCTTGACTCAAAGAAAGGTTAATGAGCAAGCAGGTAAAGCAGCATTCACACCTATGTTGTCTCTCACTGGCTGTAAGTAACAGGTGCAAGTTTTCCAGATCAGATGTCAGTGCCTGAATCTGTTAATGCTTTTCACAGGAGAAAGACAGATTCAGATGACTCCAGACATTCTTATTTGGACATGTATTCGATACTGATTTTCAAACAGACCTTTTCTTTATGCCAAGTGCAATAACTTGGAAATACGTCCTAACGAATCCTTTTGGAGAGATACTGAGTTAAAGCTCAAATGAAATCCAAGATCCCAGTTAGAAAGAAATACCACCTGTGGTTGACTTATAAAAAGTTCCTTCCCCTCAGTCCCAAGACTTATGCAAGACCTTAAAGACTTAACAACAACAACAACCACCATTATTGTTTTGGGATAGACAAGCAGTACAAATCAATATATTAGAGTAGCATCATCTTGAGATTCTTCCTGAATATCCAAATAATAAATTGAGCTAGCACATATCCAGCTCTGTGAACGGCTCATTGTGCTGCATTTTTTCAACCACTGTTTTCCATCAAGCCACATCTTCAAGTCCTTCATTAAAACAACATGAAAAATATGTTCTAAACATCAGCAGAAATATCTGCAGAGATAGGCAAATAGACAATACATTGCCTATGAAAAGTGTTCAGATATTGTAGTAGTTGTACCTGTGAAGTGACAGAATGTTTTTCCAAACAGTTCTAAATCGGCTCAAAACAAATGCGAGCTCATGAAAGAGGCTGCCCATCAATTCAGCCAGTTAGGTTATGGTATCTTCTTTCTGTTTTCCTCTACCCAGCAGCCTAGCCAAGAAAGCTTCATCCTCTAACATACACATTCAGATTCCCTTAGTGTTCCCTACTTCTGATTAGAAACAAGAATGTCAGCAATGAACAAGGTCTCAGTTCTCTCGTGAACATGCAGCAGGAACACACAGCAGTCACATTCCCTACAGGAATCTGAGAGAGAAGGAAATGTTTGCAGCAGAAGCAAATGTCAAGACTTGAATCTGGCACGTTCTGGACACAAATGCAGAATCACCTGCAATTGCTAAGACCAATAAATTTAAATGATAGCTCCCTCACGTCAGGTAGAGATTAGACTATATAAACTTGTCTGCTTATTTTTAGCAATGAAGTACTTCCCAGCACGCTGAGAAGCTAAAATAAACATGAATTGCTGAAGCCAGACACTACAATACAACAATGCAAATGAAAAGTTGCTACATCCCACATGCCATGCCTAAGCAAGTGTTGGCTCTATCTTTGCACAAACCCACAGCCAGGAGGAAAGGTGCACTGCAAGTAGCTGAAGGCTACAGCCTGGCATGGATTCACATCTTAACAACTTCTCTTTAACAACTGCAATGAAGACCTCTTGCCTTTGGCAGAAAGAGCTTCCAGTCAGATAATCCAAACTGTTTAACAGTTAGGATTGCAAAAGGCTCTTGCATCAAACTGAGTTTCATACAAATTTGGAGATCTTATCTGCAATTTTCTCCATTCTCAACTAAGTGAAATGCAATGAAAGACCTCCCAGAAAGCTACTGGAGAGCTCCTCTCCCCACCATTCAGGCTTTGTTCCTTTTCTTCCCTGGATGATCTAATCTTTGCAGAGGTCAATGCCTGGAAAAAAAAATCACTGGAGACAGTCTTTTTTTGGAGAAAGAATGGTTTCTGTCCAATCCTGCTCACTTAATTCCGAGCAACAGTAAGAACTTATTATTTAATGTGAAAGTATTGTTGTGCTATGTCTAGCACAAGAAAAATCATTCTATTTCAATGCATACAGGAAGGCCGGCTTTAAAAATAGCTCCCTTGTTTCCTGACCAGGGAAGGAAGATAGAGCTTAGATTTATTGGCTGTGTAGCAAGCTGTACATTCAGTTTGCTCTTAGCATTTTCTTATCAAATAAATGTGCAGGCTTGCAAGCTGCAAGGTTAAAGTGGGTGCCAAGCTAGCTCATATGACTGGCCAAATGGAAAGATTTTTTTCTGCAGGGAAGTAAAGCATCCTTCCTTGATCAGATTTTTCTACTCCCCATAATGGAAGTGGCATTCATGTATTTGCAGACAGACACATATACATTGCACATGTTCTCACAGGTGGCGTTTTACAGTTCCTCAAGTGCACAGAAAAGTCAGCTGACCTACAAATGAGTTCGTACCTTTCTGTGACTCCTGTTGCTTCACTGGCTTAGTGGCTTCCTTCCTCCTCTGCCCTGAGCAACCCCTGAGCACAGAGAAGGAGCAGCTGGAACACAAGGGCATGCCCGGCTAGACTGTCAGCTATATGAAAAGTCACACCTCCACCCTAAGCAGATCATACAATGCTTATAAAATACCATTATCACTGTGTGGAGAATTGATGGCCCTAAAATCCCATTGAGTGTTCATCTACCTGACAAACCCCTCAACTTCTGAACCTAAAGAATATTCCTGCTATGCAGAAGCCTCTCATCCATCCTGCCCAGGAAAAAGACTGATCTGACAGTGATTTCACTTTGCCTGACCTAAAGGCCATAGACCACTCTGCTCCTGCTGCTAGAGAGCGTGTCTTTAGCGTTTTCATCCTCTCAGCTTTGCCTCAAGGAGTTCTGCAAAGGGGCCCCTTCGAGCAGCACCTGTGCTACACAGAGCAGGGACTTCCTCAGGACCAGTTTGAATCCTCCATGCCTGCACATCAAAACCACCACTGTCCTCCATCACTGCCAAAATCCTGCTCCTTAGCACCCACTTTTCTAGTACACCACAGCATACAAAGCTGCATGTAATCTGATTCTGAGAACTAAATTAACTGAGGAGAAAAATGTCAGGTAGTTGATTCCCTTTGTTCTGTGCACTGCACAGCCTGATGGGAGTTCAGCCTCCAGGTCACCGGCCAAAGCTAATCTTGCAAGCGAAGCTGTGTGTCATTAGCGTGGTTTTTGTTACCTTGAACTCCACCAGCTCATGAGGTCATGGGGTCAGTTTGAGTCTACCGTAGTAAACATGCTCACAGCTAATTTTACATGTAGTAAGAGTCAAAACTTAGTTTGCCCAAATTTATTACTAATTTTATGGTTATATTTAATGCTTCATGCAATAAATATTTTTAGATATAATCATTCCCTCTTGTGTCCTTCACGGGAAGGATGCACAAAAAAGGACACAGACTCTTTGGAAGAAATAGAGCGCAGTTGGAAAAATTGGCAACTTCTATGTATTCTGTTTCTGTGGGGAGAAGAAAATCATGGAATCATTTAGGTTGGAAAATACCCTTAAGATCGTCAAGTCCAACTGTTAACCTAACACTGCCAAGCCCATCAAAATAATCAATAAAACATCATCTTTTAGACATCTTACTAAATATCAGCCTGAAAAATCAGGAAGACTAATCCTCAGACACATACGTAACTCAGAGCTTTCTTCAGCACTTTGCTGAAGGACACACTTCTGCCAATATTTTTCTGAACACTGCCTTCACACTCACAGCTGTCACTCCAAACGTGCCAACCTCAAAGCTACAGCATCTACCCCCAGGTACATCTAATGAAAGTAAGAACTCAAAATATGGACAATAAAGCTTTTCTGTGTGCAAAAAAGGAAATTTCCAGTCAATCATTAGACATTAACAGAACTACCAACTTGAACGACCTAGGCTACAAACCCCAGCCGTTGCATGTTGTGTGTGACATTCACAGCTGCATCTCCTTTGGCCACCTGAGGACTGGGGTCCTGTGGTAAGGTATCACATAACTGTGTAATTAAAGGCTGGAATATAAAATACTCCTAGAATAGAGCCAAATTAAGATTGCATAAGAAACCAAAAATAATCTTCCCCTAGTTCTCAAGTTACAGTCTTTTAAATAGATTTTTTTTTTTTTTTGGTAGTATTGATGTAAAACAAAACACTAACATTCGGCAGGGAAAAAAGCTCTATTCTATCCAACTGTACACTATATACTATATAGTGTATATATATATATATACTATATGTATACCAAAAGATCATAAGATCACCTGTGTGACAAGGCTGTGTGTAGTCCCTGGCAACAGGTAATTGCTTTGGGGGTGGAGAGGCAGACCAGCAGCCACACGTGGCTGGCAGCACACATCCTGACAACTCCCTTCTCTCTCATCTTCCTCAGAAGCGGGAGCTACACAAGTTTCTCCTTCTTAAAATTTTGCCCACTCTGTTCTTACAGTGTAAGAACTATAAAATAGGATAAAACCATGTATTTATCTATGTAAAGGAGAAATGCCATCGTGGCCTTTCTCATTCACAGAAGAAACTGCTTCAGTCACACTTGCACCTATGGTAGCATGTGTGCACACGTACTGGTGCAGAATAAGATACTCCCATGTACGAGGGAAGATGTATAAATAAAACACCTGAGGTTGCCCGAGCCATGGTACCTACAAGCTGGGAAAAGCAGTTTTATTTCCCATACAACCTTTGCATAAAATTCACGCCATATCACAATACACACACATAACCCACACAGTGAATACCAGAAAACGAGAACAAGTCTGGCGGAGACCGACAGTCAGGCACAGCCATACCTACAGCTGTTTTCTATACATATAAAAACATATCACAACTACCCCCCCAAACTTGTGTGTATGACATTTGTTCAGTATTCAACTGTTCTCACTGACATGCGACAGTCACTGAGTTACTCAAGTGTCACTGTCATAGCTTTCATGCTTTGATTCAGTTTATGAGAGAGACACCCCTCTCCAGCCCTACACAACAGAAATGGACCATCCTCTGGACAGAATTTTTTTTCTTAATTGTACCCAGCACCTGTTCTTCTCCAAACACTGCTTATGAAATTACTAAGAAAACAGTCTTTGTAAGTGACAGAAAAATTAGCGTACTCTCAGTAGTGTTTTACAACACCAACACATTCAAAAGAATACTGCAACCACAGAGCCAGTTGAGAAAGTCACTGTCTGCATCAGTCAGACTGTATTTTCCAGAACTTATAGCAAATGTTTTTGGTGTCTTGTTCACACAAGTCCACAGGAGAAAATAAAGTAGATAATATACTAAACTGTAGTTTGGACTCTTCTCCACTCTTTTGTTGCAAGTCATGCCTTGACGTGGTCTATCTGCTGAAAAGCTGCTCGACTTTCTATGCCTTGGTGTGACCAGAGACAGAAATAAGTACAAATAGGGAAAAAAAGAGGAAGGTGGAGCACTGTGGTCAGTTAGAAGCAGAAGAAATAGTGTCTTGTTTGTGTGTTTTCAGAAGCAAAGTCAAGCTTTAAATGTATTTCATAACGAATAAGATTACTGAGCCAAAAAAAAAACCCAAACAGAACCAAAACCAAAAACAGCAACCAAAAAACCAACACCCGAGAGAGATGACTCATATTTCAGTAAAAGTCTCCCTTCCCAGGTGCCTGTCTGAAATAATATTTTGCTCTGGGAACAGGGAACAAACACACAAGCAAACAGCACCCTGCCCATTCCCCCCATTAAACAAAAATCCCAAACCCAACCAACCAACCAACAAAGCCTAACCAAACGAGCCACCCCAAACAAAAACCTGAAACAAACAAACAAAAAAACCCAACACACACCCCAAACAGCAGTGGCAACTGCAGCCAAAAGCAGGTGAGAAGCTCCAAGCCCACCACTCCAGCACTTGTCCCCAGTACTCTCACAGGAATCCAGACTATGCTCAAATACCAGGGCAGTCATCGGGGCTCTGTAGCACGGCTCAGTGGTGTGATACAAGCCTCCCAAATGCAGCACCGGGAAGACCTGTGGTAGCACCTTGGGTTGTTCTGCAACTAACACTAAAAGAGAACTTACTGAAGTTGCTCACTTCACCCCGTCCAAGGTTTTCCTGCATCTGGGCCAGGTATATACCCATTTTATGCATTTGCAGCCACTGAGCGAATGTGACCTCGTTTCTCTTTCCTAGCAGAAGTTGCAGTCTTTGGTTTTTTGGACTAGGAGACAAGATCTGAAGAGTTCTGATCGCCATGAAACACACCCAAATTTCCCAAGCACTGCCAGGTTGAACCTCAGGACAAATATCCTGCAGGGAACAAAAATCAGAGAGGGCAGGGAAGAAGAGGTGGACTATCTGCAACTCACACCACATATACTCTCCTGCAAAGAGTGGGGAAAAGAGCAGAGTAGCTATTTGTCATAACTTATACATAATGCTCCCAATAGCGCTGAAGTGTTAATGGAAGACGTGCAGCTACACTGAAACCTTCTTAGCAAATGTGCACAATTGTCTGGGTTTTGTTGGGGTTTTTTGGGGTTTGGTTTGGTTTTGGTGTGGTGGTTTTTCATGTTTAGGGTTTTTTTCTTTCCCTGTCATTATCCAAACACCTACTCCATGACAAGGCATCATGGATACATGTGTCTGTGACTAATGCTGGGGCACCACCTACCTGATTATTTTGCAAACCATTAAAAAAAAAAGCTGTGTGAAGCTGTAACGTTAAGGATGGATTTATTGCAACAGTGGAGAACTGAGACAACACTGTCATGGTTTCTTTTCTGCACAATATCTGAGACACCTGAGCTGAGACTCAGTTACTACAATGCATCCAGAGCCATTTAAATCTGTTATAACTACTTAATCAGAATTAAGTCTTCCTACAATGCATATGTCCTATTATTTAATGTGTTGTTGGCCAACTATCTGTTCAAACATTTGATCCAATCCAGGGCAAAATCCAAAGCACATCCTCCAAACCCTTTCTTTGTCACAGGGAGGGGTGACACATATGACCTGCACACATATGGCTAGGATGAGCAATGCACCACTTACTCTTGTTTAAGTTCCTTGTATCCAGCCCCACTCTAGCAATGCTCTTCAACTGCAAGCTTACAACCCAGGCGAGGATAAATATACCTCCCCCCCAACCCACATGCCTTAGCTGCCCACCCAAATCGGTGGTCTTTGCGCAGAAGTCCATCAGGCACTAAACACAAGGTGCCTGGCTCTCTGGTGTAAGCCCACACAGGCAGTGGTGCCGTGTCTTCACAGAAACAGATCAACCGGGGAAGAAGTCCTCCAGTGGGAGGACTGGAATGAACTCTGTGATCAAAAGCTGAGGGCACTGAGAAGTCTCCAAGATCAGAGGTCAGCTTTTCTAATCCATCCAAAATAATCTATTTTGCAACTGGAGTAAGTCGGTGTTCATGGTCTCATTTCCAAACAGTGATCTCATTACCTATAGAACTGAGCCATTTTTGAGCTCCAGGAGCAGAAGAGGAGATGCTGCTCCCTCTGTGCATCTTCGGAGCCCTGTGCTTGTCCTCCTGCAGCGCAGGGTGGTGGGTGGGCCTGGGGTCTGCACCTCAGCTCCAGCCTAGCGTGGGAGTCTGGATGGAAAACGCTGACCCAGACTTAACAACAGTATTATGAATGGCACTGTGCAACATTATTATTATAGTCTTCCCCTTCCTGCACTGAATTGCTTGCGAAGAGCAGTTAAACTCTGGCTGCTTTTCAAATCTCAAGTCTAAATGCTTGGCAGCATTCCATGTCCTTCACAGCCACAAAGAAAACATTTAACCCTTGCAAGACCTGCCTTCTAGGTAGCTGTCATCTTTCACCTCCAGAAGGGCTGGTGGAGCCAAGCTCTCAGAAGGATCACTGCCATTCAGTGTCCCCAGGCAACCACCAGCAGAGATGGGCACTGCGCAACAGCAGCCCCCCTGCACCCGGTGAAAGCTGTGTGCCTGCCACCTCAACTACCAGGTTTTGAAGGGTTTTCTGCGTGCAATGTTTCTATTTTCAGATGCTAATAAAACAAGCTTGAGGTTGTTCCAACAAACCACCCCTCAAGCTGAAAGGAGAAGGAAGAAAGCTCAGCAATTGAGGCAACAGCTCTCTGCATTCAGCGGCTTGCCCATCATTCCCCCCGGTTTGGGAGGGTACAGGGATGTCATCCCTGGGGGGTAGATGAATTCGGATATACCTCAGAAATATCCAAACTCAAGCTCCAACTGCAGTAATTCTCCTTATGGATGCAAACTAGCAAGGGACTGCAAAGATGAAGCACACTTCCAGGAAATCAAAATGAACAATAAACCAGCTGGATTTACTAAGAAGCATCAACAGCCCACATTTAGGGAATAAAGTAGTGTCAAAGATGTATTTCAATTAGTAGCTCCAAGTAATTTTTTTTTCTTTAAGTATACTGTGACATCAAACAGTTTTTTATATTTCAGATTAAGGCAGCTTATTAAAAATAAACAAAACTAATAAACAGAATCAGTCATTCCTTATATCTGCCCTCCTTAACAGAAAACAGCAATAAAACTTGGACGTGAGATACTGCTCTTCCTGGAGAGGCTGTATTGGCTCTAAGGAGTTACAGAACAAGAGATCACAATGCAAAGTTAGAAACAGTAATTTGCTGAAATTAATTTCAAATCCTTGAAATCTCAGGGTTCCATTTCCCAACTCAAGCATATATTCTGGACTCCTCTCATGCAGTAGGTGTCTTAGGAGAGTCAACCACATGCAGCTGTCTGTGATAATTTGGTACCAAACTCAAACCAGACCTATTTCCAATTTAGAAATCGGCCTACATCTCTGGTTTCAGGAAGACACTCTTCCTCTGAAGAGCAACCATGCTGCTGCAGTATGGCTCGCAATAAATCCACAGCATCCCTCATCAGAACAGGGACTTTTTTTGCTGAGGTGCCGATTCGCTGTCTGCTGGACCGACATGTCGTGATGGTCGCAGTGAGCTGACCCACCTGTGGCCCTGCCCAGGCGCTGAAAGAGCCGTGGGTAAGCCTGCTGCCCTGCATGCCCCACGCCCCAACCCCTGCCCAGCCGGGCAAGCCTTGCAGAGCAGCTGCTGTCAATGCTCCCAGGTACAGTCTCGGGACAGAAGCAGAAAGGAGGCAGCAACCCCGGTGGGGAAGCGGCCAGGAATCCCTTTTAATGCCATCAGACCTTTCCTTGTCATCACAGCAGTCGATGTCCTGACTATTCTCACTTGACCCTAAGCAAGCAAAAACATGTATAATGTTTCACTATTTCCATAAACCACTTTTTCTAGCCCACTAATAACTTCTAAATGCTTTCCTCCCTGGTCAAGTTTTTTTTTGCTGTTGTTACTTCTTTTATTTTAACATCCTTCTGTTAATCAGTGATACTTATTTACCAAAAACCTCCCAGTTCAGAGATATTAGAGAAGAACTACTCTGTGCTGCACTGTGTTCCGTGCCTGCAGTCCAAAAGTGCAGTTTTACTCTGCTATTACATCCCTTTGAAAATCTATGTTAAGTTTACCTCATCAGAAATGTCCACAAACCACGTATTTTCAGTAATCTTAAGTACAAGTTTCTCCTGTTAATTAAAGCCTGCCTTCCTCTGTTACAACTTGTGTTGGAGGTGCAGTATTTTCTTACTCATATTTCTTACTCTAATATTAAAGGCCTATTTTATAGTTTCCATTAATCATTTCCAGCGGTGACAGTCTTTCTTGGGCAGATTTAACACTAGCGTACTGCAGCAGCGAGCCAGGAGCAAGTGAATGGGGCTTCAGCAGTAGATACCACAAATCTGACAGACTTAAAAGAATTTACAATTAGAATAATACTGACAAAATGTCAAAGTTAGCACAGCTATCAGAGATTAGAGGTCTCCTACTGACTTAATTTGGCCATAACCAATTTATATGTAAAGCATGAGATGAAAGCTTTGACTAAATTTATACTCCCAGCATTAGTGGCCTATTTTCACAAGGTGCCACACCTCACGGATGTGGAAAGTGATTAGTTTACACAACCTAATCCTCCTGAGATACAATCATCTCAGAACCACAGGCTTAGGGCTCCATCACTACTTAAAACGATTTTAATGAACTAAGTAACAAAGGAGTTATCTATCTAAAGTAATAATACCTGTGATACCACTTCAAAAGTTTTAGAGGGATATGATTTTGCTTACATTCACATTGTGTTACTTCTTTATAAAAAATGCAATGGAATAAAGGAAAATTCTGTAATATTAAACAATATCATATGGGAGATTATGGAGGCTGAATTAAATTACAAATAAAAAATTCCCTTTCACAGGCATAGTAATCCTGGAGTACCGCAGAGGTGAAACAATGCCTTGCAGTTCCAAAGGACCAGAGTTACATGGTACAAATCCTGGAGTGATGCCCATCC
>NW_010265050.1:17642-18559 GCF_000690775.1 Eurypyga helias | reverse complement strand
CAGGAATGCTTGCCAAGCCCACCCATGCCTTTGGAAGCAGCAGCCTTCCTGGGGCAGTCAAACTCTCAAGTAGTAAACAGCTGTGGGAAACCATTAAACTAATGGATGCATTAAACTCCAAACTGTGATTCTGGATAAAAAACACCTTAACTCTTCTTCCTGAGCAGGCTCTGTCTTGAGACACCGCAAGTGTCTCAAGTGCAAATTTTTAATGACATTGCCATGTATAACTTGCATTAAACTAGGGGCAGAACCTTTGGTGGGAGAAAAGGATCAAGTGAAGACGGATGGAAAGCAAGAACAGAGTAGGGGGAGACCAGTATGGGCATAACCCCAGGTGCTGGCATATCAGTCTGCATTTCTGTTTTCCAACAGACAAACTGTAGGTTACAACAGCAGCAGGACCCAAGCAGCTTAGATTTTCTTTCAGCAGCCTTGTTTACCAGTTAGCAGGATAGACTTTAGTAACTTTCTGATGATTTAATACAATGACTTCACATATATGATGACTAAATGATGAAATCTCCTTCCCTTTTCACAGCTGTACTACAGACACTGTTACATCTAGCTTGTATTCTCCAGAAATAAACAGATGTGGGGACACAGCAATTGGATATTCGTCAAACAATGATTAAATGCTGCTTCCAGAGATTTCATCTGTCTCTCAACTGTTATATTACAGCTACAAGAGGCTTTGAAAAGCCAAAACCACCACTGGGTCAGTTGTCCTGAACGTATTTACATCACAGCAGCCTCTTCCTTGCAGGACACGCTTTGGGTGGAGCAGCCAAGTTCTGTGTGCAAAATACAGTACATTGAAGCTGTATTCCAGTAATCAGCAAGATACTGTTCTGTTCACAACCATTCACACTCAAAGTGTACACTGTGCCTCTTACAAGGCCACTAAAAATAGAGCG
>NW_010265050.1:16146-17611 GCF_000690775.1 Eurypyga helias | reverse complement strand
GGGGGGGGGAATCAATCTTTGGCCATATAAGACACTGCCCTTTTTCTATTAAAAAAGATTCCTAAGAACTATTTTGATAAACCATACTAAAATTATACTGTGTAAAAATCTACATGTAGGCAAAACCGGCAGCAGCAAACTAGAAGAGTCCCTTTGTTATGAAAAGGGCTAGACCTCTGACCCCATGCTGGGTTTTCCTCCCACATGAGCTTTTGTCAAAGTTCCGCTGAATTTGAATGGCCCAGGCACAGTAAGGACTAAACAGCTCTGTTAGAATAACCACCAGAACATACACCGACATCCTTAAGACACAAAAAGGGCAAGTCTCCATTCTAGATTCTGCATTTTTGGGCAAAATACCATGACAGTAGAAGTGGTGGCATTCTTGGAAGCGGTTGCCATTGCCTGTGCTGACACAACCGCCTGTACTACTACTTAGCCATAAGCTGTCCCAATAAATATCACTTCCAGAGCTGCTGATTATTTTCACATTGGCCACACAACTGTAACACCATGAACTTCCTTAGCTGTTCTCAAAAAAACACATCCAAAGCAGTTATTTATCAGGCTGAAATCAGTCATCTTTTCAATCTCCACAGCAACAGAAGGTCAGGAAAACCCAGTTAAGAAAATCCAAGGATACCTCTCCAGCTACCAGATGTAAGCTACCCCATGCAGAAGTAGCCTGGATTTCATTGCATGCCATTACTCAGTACCTGGTTATTCTGGTATTTCCTCTTCAGTCCTGGCTACATCAGGAACAGCTCGGACCAGTGCCAGTCTGCCACAGAGAGGACAGGCGGCTTTGATTCAGGGAAATACCATCTATCCTGGGTTTCTCTCTTCTGCTCAACTTTTAGAGCAGCAGACACCTCCCTTTGGGCAATCAAATGCTAAAAAGTAGCAGGGGTTAATGAGTTAGCTACACTCACTAATGAAATAAAGGGAAAGGATACTAATATGTGTCACTTAAACCTTGGCCCTCTCCTTCATCTGCAGATGATCCAGTGGGCATTTAGGGGGAGCTGGGGAGGCAGACTTGATACACTACCCCACCTATTTAAAAACAAACAAACAAAACAAATCCACCAACAACCAACAAAACAAAAACAAAAATAAACCAAAAAAACCCAAACAAAACAAACAGTATAGTACATCAAAACTAAACTTGAAAATTGAAACACAGGGTTAAAAAAAAAATTATATTTTTAATACCGTTGCAAAAGCAGCAACAGCACAGCAACGTTCCTTCTGACACTGTAAGCACATCCCCTAAAGGTGACTCTGTGCTTCTGCCCAAGCGATGTTTTGTCACCAGACACATTCTTAAAACACACGGTATGTGACTTGAAAATAAATCTTAGGGTGTAGTTCTGAGTGACTTATCAGCACAGAACTACCAGGTGAAACAAAGGAAATTTTTTCCCCCAAGGATATTACAGTACTGCTTTGAGGCATACTGTAG
>NW_010265050.1:3140-16136 GCF_000690775.1 Eurypyga helias | reverse complement strand
TTTCCTATTTTCAAAGAAAAAGCCAGTGTGACCCACACAAATACTGTTTGGACAGATTGCCAAGGATCACCTACTTTAATAGGAGCAGTGCCAAGCACAGGCTAAACAAAGCAATCTCCCTGCTTTTGCATCTTTAAAAAAAAAAAAAGGTCACACTCCAGGGAAAAATAACCACCACCTCCCACATCTCTTTAATTAACAGTTTGCAAAGTAGCCTCAAGCTATTATTTCACTGATTAGAGCGTTTCCAGCTACTCTTTCAATTGTGCATATTGACTTCACATCTGTTAAAAGGCTACAGGTGCATACAAGAGACTTTTTCCCTCCACTGCTCAGGACGTCTGCAACTGTGGGCAGTACAAAGGTCATAATGAAGGTCTCCAGTCGAGCCTGAGGAGACATCCTGCTATCAATGCAGCTCTGACAGGCGCCCAGCAATTTAACTGTAACAGAACAATGAAAAGATCCCTCCAGCAAGTGTGCTACTAGGTTAATTCCGAAACAACAGCATATCATGGAATCTTAACTGCTGATTGAAACTCTGAGAATCATATTTAGAGTTTTATAATGTCAGAAGTAGAATAATTTATTTTAATACTTCTTTAAAGTCTGAAAATATAGAGAGGTCAAATGGTGACCAAACACCCCCATTTTCAGTATTAATTCAGTTTTGGACAGTCTCTAGACAGCAGTCATCACAGCAAGAGAAACACTGTTGTTAACATCTTTCCTCTGAATATATCAGTGCACAACAACAATAGAGAAATCACAAGCAGATGCCTCCTTGAATACATGCAAAGCACATCAAGTGGGTTTCCACAACAATCCACTCTTTGGAATGAATTTTTATTATGTTTCAAATGGATACAAACAATATGCTCTACTTCCTTTCTGTAAAAATATTCAGCTATCATTCTTAAAAAAAAAAAAAAAAGAGGAAGCTGCCAGTATGAAACTCAATTCACTGAAAATAAAAAGGTGGGAAGAAAGCTGCTGAGCCAGCATTCAGCAGCACACTGCTATTGTACTGTTATCACCGCCTTTGAATTTCCTGCACTGGACTAAAGACAGGTTGTTTTTAAATAAAACAGTACTATTCAAACTGTGACCCTCCTAATTGTTTCAACACATTAAGAGGACAAGAAGCCCAGTCCTGCACACTAAATCTGCTGGGCTCAATACCTTCAAGACACAGACTCGCCACTGCTTTGCTTTTAGAAATGGAGCTTTACCAACCTGCCAACAGCCACTTTTACATTTACAGCACATTCAGCAGTGATTTCCAGCCACACTACTGACTCTGGTCCACCTGCCTCCCAGCCCACCTCTCTCACTGCAGTTACCTCTGGGTTGCACTGGCAGTTACACCAGCACTCAGGCAGTTGCATTTGGTACACACGGCTAAAGCACACAGGCACCCACAAAGCCCTGCTGCAGAGGCTGTTTAGGAAAGCTCACCATATTCTGCAGTAGGAGATGACTTTTGTTGTTTAAGCTCCTTAAACAAAAGGAACTCCCTCCTTGCTCTTTGTCAACATCCCACCACAACCCTTCATTTTCTTGCTCATTCTTCCTCTCGATCAACCACCTTGTTTCTCTGGTGACCATGAAGAGTTTCTCTCAACTCCTTCCTCCATGCAGTCTCCAATTCCCTGCACCTCCTGGAGGCGAGGTTTCTAGAAAGGCCTTTATTTACTTCAGTGCAACCAAAACTCTTACACTGCCAAAACTCCAAGCTCTGTCGCTCCACAGCAACCACTTCAACTTTCAGAGCTTTTCAGCCTCCTTCCCTCCAGACATCTTCCTTCCCCTTGCTCCACGTCACATGCTCCATGAAAAAGTGCCTTTTCCTCCCTTTCTACATCTGACACCATTATAATGCCATTCACATCTCTGACCTCTTTTTCTGTTTGCACGTCTGCTTCCAAAAACTGACAATCCTCCCCCGCTACTGCCCTTTCTGTTTGGAAAGAACTCCCCTAGAGACCAAGTAATTTTTTTCTTCTTTCCTTTCCAAGATTCTTATGAAATACAACAAATTTTTCAGTACTTTCCCACCTCTAAACTGTTCACCTACACATGCAGCATTACACATTATACACTATACGGAATGGGGAAGGTGGCTTATTCCACATTACATAAGGGTGTCAAGGTAAGTGCTCTATGAGCATATTTTTGCTACATGATTAGCGTTACTTCAAGTTTCTTTGACCTCTGCAATACATCCAGAAATATTAAGGCAATAACATTGAGAATTTTATATAATTTTGTTGCATGAAAAACGTATCACCCCTTCTCCCGCATGGGAAAGAAAAATCCCTCTTCCTTTGATACAGAAATAAAGGTCAGATTACATTAGCCACAGGCCTTCAAATCTAGGATACACTGTAATAAGCTACTTGAACTCACTTTTGGCCATTTACCAGTACTGAACAGTCTGTCATTTGAAACACACTGAAATGTTGTTGATCTGTTGTGCATTTTCCTGTATGGACTACCAGTGCATTCAAGACAGAGAAATAGAAAGCAACAAAAAGATCTATTTAGCATCTTATGAAAGAGAAGTGTAATCATAACCTTAGGAATACTTTTCTTTCACTGACAATGTTAAGGAAACCTGGAGAACTTCAGCCATTGGATTACTGTGTATTTATAGAAGAATTGACAGCCATCATTGCCCTGAGCACACAGGGCCATGTCTAACAAACAACTTAATTGCCTACCATGGTGTAAAATAAACACTTGCTAGCAATTAAAACAGTCAAGTATTGTGCACAGACTCTGACATGAGCTTCCCGGCAATGTCTTTTCCACCTCTGTTCACATGTTTTAACTGCAAGGCCCAGGAAGCTGATACAAGAATATTGCTGTCCAAGGATATGGAGAGATGGCTGCAAGCAATTATGTTGCTGCAGATGTAAGGCAGTCAAGGTCAAAGTGGCCTGATCTAATGCAGTGCATCTTATGTTTCCACTTGAAGCTGTTCTAATCAGATTGCTGGCAATTTCTGTGTGTCCTTCAGTGAGGCATTCAGCTATCCACAACCAGAGACCAAGGTCTAAGTCTTCATTGAAGGATAAAGATGTCAAGGACTGCTTGGTTAGCTTTTTAGGTTCACTCTGAGAGAATGGGTGAACTTCTTAAGCCATAAACTTGGTTAAGGAAATTATCTACAGGATTTGACTAAAGCATGAGAGATGTTAAGAGTCACTTGAGACTCTGGAAAAACAAACTCATGACTATTCCTCCAATGTGAGGCAAGAGAATAGGGTGGAGGGACAAAACAGATGGATCTTTATAGAGGACTACTTGCTGGGGTGAAAAACAAACAACAGAAAAAACCAGGATAAACAATTGTGTGTCTGTGTTTAACACAGACCTGAAAATCCCAGCATTATCAACAGAAAAAAGAGGGAGTAAGTCCCCTGTGCATAGCAAGGCCAGGTGTTCATTATCCTTCAGACTGACACACAGTTTCTTGGTAAAGCCTCAGTCGACAGTGCAGAACAAGAAAGTTTCTTCAGAAGAAACCTCAGAAAAACAGTTTCATTAGGTAGCCATGGAGGAATGAAATTACTCATATGTTGCTCATAGCATGTGTTAAAAAACTCGGCAAGTCATGTCAGCTATTTTTCTTGACTAACATATAAAAGCACACACATTAAAATATATTTCCTTCTTCAGTTTACATAATCAGAACACCTTTTGCTTTCCTGGGAAAGAATCACTCATTTATTTTTCAGCTTCTCAACTGGGCACAGCTGCCTCATGACTTCACAGCCAAATCACCCTATGAAATCTGGTGTGGTACCATTAAAACAAAGGAGAGATGAAAGAAGATTAAAAAGGAATGGCAATTAGCAATTATTCAGGAGCACGTACTCCTGCCAGTGACTCTTCCAAGATGCAGGAGCTGCTGAGCTAGCTAATGACAGCAGTACAACTCATAATCTGTAACCACCCTGTTGGCCTGTCTCAACAGGTCAAAGTTAGGTAATTCACCAGGAAGCATCAAAACCACTTGTGTCTGCTACAGCAACTCCAGGTGTACCAAATGTCACTCTTCTCTGTCCAAAACCAACTCATTGCTTCCGTGAAAGTGTCCTGAGAAGACACGAAAGGAATGAGGGCATGTTAAACAGAGCCTTGAATGTGCTTCCAACCCATGTGGGTCAACATCTGGTTCCAACCCACCACCACTGCTACTGCCAGCCGTGTCTCAGGAGCAGCTGCTGCCAGAGGTACTGGAACATCTTCCTTGTGGCACTGCACAGATTCTTTTCAAAAAAGCCCCAGCAACATTAAAACTCTACATCTTATGAGACAGTTACAAAACAACAGATACAAACTTTTGCAGACAGTCCTAACAAGCAAATCTCCCTTAAAAACAAAGCAGAGATTCAGCCGCAGTTTATTTCCTGACTTTCCTCCCCACCCCCGCCACTTTTAAACTTGCTTTTAGTTTTGACAGGAAGAGGTCTCTGCCTGGCCAGAGGACACACCATAAAGCGTTTTCCACAGCTTTCCTCTTCTCTAGATCAAATCCAGAACAGTTGCAATGGAAGCAACGTTTCCTGTTCCCCCAGACATCTCGCAAGTCAGTTCTCTCGATAGGCAATAATACAGGACTTCCAAAATACATGCTATAAAGACTAAATCTGCCTGCCAACATTCTCTACAACATGATAGAGAAGAGCCACAGTAGTGTTCCTTCCACCAGCAGTCAGAAAAAACGAAGGAAAGCATTTCTACTATGTCTCTGCAGTGTAACACAATAGATCATATTCCACCTTCACCCCCAACACCTTCAGACTACAGCAGCATTCTTCACAGCACAGTCTCCTTGCACTATTATCAACACAACTCTTCTACCATGAGGCAGGCTAAAGCTAAGCGTGGCAACAGGGACTGGGAAAAAAACACACTGCTTATCCTGCTCACTAGCTTACAAGGGCCACAATACGTTTTCCTTCATTTCTTTCACGCAATTTCCTGTTGCCACTTACCTGGACAACAATGGTGAAATAGCAACTATGTGAACTCACCACTTTCTGATGCATTGTATGAGAGAAAAGCCAAGTCCCTTGAGATGGTTTTTGTGGGCCAAGAGAAGGCTGCTATATCTGTTCACACACCCTGCCCCACTGTTCCCTACCAGTAACTATAAGGCAACTCAGACCAATACACAAATAAGCATCTTGGGCATCCTCTAAGGAAAATAATCCTAAACTACAATTGATCAAGATGTTTTCATTTTAACACTAAAACCTTCATGCCATTTCTTTCACGTCTTCACCCCACCACAACTTACCCAGCAGCAGAAAAAATAACTAAGCTAAAAAAAGGCAAGGAAAGAAGAACACAAGCACTGAGATGACACAAAGCGACAGCAGAGAAACCTCTTACTGCAGGGTTCCAGTTATTTATCATGTATGGCTTTCATTTTTATTTTTCTTTAATTTAGTTCAGTTTCCATTCAAAGTTTAAAATCAGTCACACCCAGTTAATTACCATCAGCCTTTATTTCTAGCCAAGTAATTAAATGAACCTTCCCACATTCAGCAGAAGAGAGCTTAAAAAAAAATGAAAATCTTCACAAGAAACCTGACATCAACCCCACTTCCTTTCTTCCTGCACTCTTTATTTGTCACTGGGGTCCATCTTACACAAGTGTGTTTGTGCAAAAGGGTACATGGGCAAGGTGGAAGGTCAAAGGGCAAGAAAAAAACCCACCCTAAAAAACTTGCAAACGGTCAGCTCATCTGAGGGTTATATAAAGCAAAATGCAGCTCCAAGCAAAAGGTAGCTGAAACGTGGCAGTAACTAGTAGGAAAAGTCACCTTCAGCTGCAGTGACACAGGAAGCTGGATTGAAATCTGCCAATCTGCATGCTTCTGTGCGGCGTTTGGAATCCATTATGGACACAATTGTGCCTCTGGGGTAGGGAGCTTTTCTTTTAAGCTGTTCTTAGAGGTTAGGAAATAAATGAAAGAGGTGTGTGTGTGCTTGCCTAAGCAGTGCATATGGACTGATTCCAGCTCTCCTATTGCACAGCCAGGACCCATGAGTTTAAGGAGAGCTTGACTGGCCTGTTTGATCACCTGTAACAGTTTGCCCCGCAAGCTCCTTCTCTGTCATAGCTCAAAGAGATGTACTACTGAACCTCCACATCTCCACAGAAGTAACCTACATTTCCTCAGAAATTTTACCACCAAATATTATTTGTTACTATATCCTAAATTAGACGAGACACTTCTGATTATCAGCTGTGGTCACGTAGGGTACACTGAGATTAAGATATGGGCTCTTTGATAACCTCTCCTCCTGGCCGCAGAGGCCAGACGATTATCTCGGGGCTAAATGAGACTAGTACCTGACGCTTCAAAGCAAGGTGCAGAAAGCTCATGAGTAATAATTGCTGATTGTTCACCACATCCATCTGTGGTTTACAATCTTTGTAACTTTTACCCAGCCTAAATTCAACCAATGATTTGAGCTCTCAAAACAATATTTTCTGCATCCCCGCCACAGAGAGCTGATGGTCAGGTATGAGTCTCATCTTGCCCTGAGACAATCATCCTGCTGAGCTACAGATGTTATAAGTAACTAAACTTTTTAAGTGAATTGCTCAGCTATTATTTCACCTCAGGAACAGGCAGTTTCAGTACTAAAACAATAAGAGGCCAAAGGTACCTTCAGCTAGTAAGTTAAGCAATGTATGAAAAAGTAAAAGCCATCACTTTCATCAGAGAAAACATACGACTATAAACTTTGCTATTATTCCTTTTGTGCAATTGAGTGTTTTGTTATGCTCCTACATCCTGAGAACTCAGTGTGGAAAAAGTGATCAAAGAAGAAATTATGTCCCAAATATTTTGCAGTAAGAAAATCTGTATTGGGAATGAGGCAGAAAAAGTACATGCAAAGCGCCTCTGTGCATGCGCTAAATAAATTCCTCTGCCCTTTAAGGCAGCAGTTCTCTGACTGAGAGTACTAATCCAACGTGCAGTACCCACAGCACCAGTGTGGCCCAAACACACAATCACATGTCTGTCAAATGAGCTGGGACACAATACAATGGTTACTGCAGAACTAGAAGGTATTTGAACACAGCAGAGTGAATTTGTACTGGGTCAGAACCATTGTGGCCATAACAGACCAGGAAGCTGGATTCACAGCTTTGCTGAATTACAGCTTTGGGTAGATGTAACACCATGCTAAAATCTTGGAGAGACATCCCATCTTAGCAGCTGTCAGTATTAAGCAGACATCGATCAGATTAAGAATATTCCTTGTTTTGGCTACACAGCACAAGAAAACATAACCATAGTACAAGCTGTGGTGTGCACTGTGCACCTTCACTCACCTCTTTCAGTTCCTGTGCAACAGAATTAAGGCGTTCGTTTTCAGACTGTGTGTTGGCAAGGACATTTCTGAGCTGCTTCAGTTCTGTCTGCAGCTCCATAACCTTCTTCATGTAGTACTCTTCCTTGGTAGCTGATTCCTGAATCAAGGTCTCCTCTCTGCTCTCTCCATCTGCTGCTACCTTCTTGTGGTTGCTATGGGCCTGCCCAAAAGCCTAGAACAGTCAGAAAACAAATCTTTTATTAGTAAACCCAGAATTTTGCATAAGTAATTTCAATTTTCAATAGCTGAAACTATTTACCCTCATATCTCTAAACACAAAACAATGCAACCTTTTCCATACACCCTCTTCTTCTGGGCTCAGACCTTTAAATGTCATCAATTGGTCATGCTTTTGAAAGTAACACACAGCACCCAAACAGTGGTTTGTAATGCACAGGATACTTAGGTAGAACCTCTCATAAACCCTTGTGGAAGGGAATAGCAAGGTGTTGATTTGAGACTGCTCTTAAGACAAGACTTTGGTTTTCAACAAGACTACTGCAAGATTATTAGACACTTTTGTATATGCATATTCCCTATAGTTGGGTCAGACACACTTCTGCAAAAACTGAATCACTGCAAACAGATTTAGTATTAACGGCCTCTTCCATTTCCTAGGCTGGGGGCACACGTACTCCTCCTGATGCAGCTGTATCAAAGAAACCTATCACGACCCTCAGCTGCTCATCGCTGGAGATTACTGCCCCTGCAAGCTTGCTCACCCACTGCAGCCATAAGTAAGCAGTGCTAGCAGGGCTATTCCATAACCTGGTTAAGCTTAACGTGGGTCATTGTGGCTGAAGTAGGTCAGCGGAGGCTCACCCAACCAGCTCTGCTGATGGAAACGTCATCTCTAGCAGCATGCCAGCAAATGAACTCACACGCTGGTCACAGAGATCTAACCTCTTCAGCATATCAGGCCTCTGCTTAAGCCTGGCATTCTCATGTCTTACCTGCCTCTACTTCTTCTTGAGGATTTTGGTTTTACTCAAAACTACCAGGGGATGCTCCTAGCAGCGCTGTTCTCCAACACATGAGCAAGAGGCCCATACAGACACCCCAGCCGCTGGACTGCAGCACTTCAGAAACCCATCAGTGGCTTTCGCTAACAGACGTTGTACAGCAAGGAGTTTGACATTTTAAGCAGGAATATATTTGTAACACACAGCCTAGCAGATGGAACAAAGTCAAATGAGATCAATGAATGCTATCTTTTAACTGCTGCATGTGTGTGCACCACAATCCAACCCGGGATGTATTTGGAGCTTTCAGGTGCCACAGCATCTTTTCGGATGCCAGTGTCCATATGGCAGGTTTTCATAGCTAACATTAATACCAGGCATTAAGTCAGGTCAAGGACAGATCAGCATCTCATAAAACTCCTTGTCTAGTCATGCATAATATTTTCAATTAATCATCTTTTGCTAGCTCTCTTCTGTCAGTGCAGAAAAATATCTGCTTTGAAGAGAAGAAGATTTCAGTATTTTATTACATCTGTATATTAGACCAAACACATTAATAATACAGTAATTACTGAATATATCAGGGCTGAAACAGATGATTGAATGTGCTAGCTCTGCCTATAGTTAAAGACACCCACAAATTGCTCCTATCAGATTAAATTTTATTTCAGATAAGCAAGTCAGAGATACAGGAGACAAATATCCATTGAAGAAATTCTAGCCAGATTCACTAAAATGACCAAAGGGAAATTAAAAAGCGTCACATTTCAGACAGAAAGTAAAACACCATCTGTGCAAGTCCTCGTCAAATGAGTTTCAACAAAGCAGCTTAAAAGCCTAATACTCAAGATGTCCATAAATGTTAAAGGCATAGCAAAAAAAGGTGCAAGCTTCTCAAATACCCTATCTTTTTTTTTTTTTTCCCCCATGAAAAATCAAGACGCATCTTTTACAGTCCTGCATTTATTACAAGTCTCTGACACAGGGAAAGGGACTCTGGGCATCCATTTGCCCAGTGAAGTGGCATCATTTTCTTGGTAGCTGGATGCCAATGCAGAGCACACTGAAGGTGAGGATACTCAAAGCCACCTCTGATCAGCCAGACAGCAGAGTCCAGGCATGATTCAAGTGAGGAACTCAGTAATACCGCTAAGGGAGAAACTCTTGAAAATAATAATGAATTTGCTCTTAAAACTTCTGATGCAGATGCTAGGACTTCAGTGTCTTTAACAACTGAAGAGAGAATGGCATGATCTTGCAGAAGGCACTGTCTGAACACAGAAACTGGCATAGCGGATGAGACTGGGCTTTTTTCTTTTTAATCCAATCTCCTGTCTTCTACAGAGGCTAATGCGAGATGCTTCAGAGAAACGTTCAAGAAACCACATAATCTCCCAGAGTTGGGGATTGCATTAAACCTTGAAGCAGAATGCTTAACGTAAATTTGGAAGAGCTATTAACACTTAGTTACCCATATTTCCTATGTATCCCCTTATTTTTCATGGGCTTATGTATTGTTGGCCTCAGTAAGATCATACAACAATAAACACTTTATTTTAAATCATACTTGTAGGTGATAGTTTTTTGTCAGTTTACAAGTTTCCCATGTTTTCATGAAAGAGAACATATTTTTGTTCAGAGACTTGAAGCTGTGTTGTTATTCCATGATCCCGTGTAAATCATTCATGGTTCTTAGAGAATTCCATCACACCCTTCTATTCCCTGGTGAAGGTGAGGTGAACTTCAGTAAGTTATCATCACTTTTATGTTTGAGAGGGTTTTTTCCATGCCCTAAGACAGTCAGACTCACATTTTAGAAACTGCCTTTTATTATGGCTTGTCCCAAACGGCAAGGCTAACCCAA
This sequence comes from Eurypyga helias, assembly GCF_000690775.1. Taxonomy (NCBI): domain Eukaryota; kingdom Metazoa; phylum Chordata; class Aves; order Eurypygiformes; family Eurypygidae; genus Eurypyga; species Eurypyga helias. The sequence goes on along the minus strand of NW_010265050.1, from coordinate 5,903 downwards.
CCAAACAGGAACCGCAGATGTCAGCTCACACAGACCAACTGCAGAAATGAGCTCATGGAGCACTTCTACCAAAAGATGACCCAATTCTCTGTGGGCCCCAGTTATTTTTGCACAGCAAGGCTGTTATTTGCCCTCAATCAGCAAGCTTTTGAAGTTCCAGCAGCAACCCTGCCATTACTTTGATGGTATTACTCTCTGGGGTCAAGAAGATGGGTACAGAACCATGAGTAAAATGGACTCTGACACTCACAGAACACAGGAAACCTTCTTAACAGACACGGTCAGAGGACACGCAGCCTGGAACAAATCCATCTGGGGTGGATTTAGAAGCAAACACTTACATGCACCTCCATTCCAGTCTAACCAAGCTTCACCCTCTTTCTCTTGTACATACTTGGAAACAACCTCATAACATTCATGTTAAACACAATTTTCATAACTGTAACAGCCTGTGTGGAACAGGAAATGAACAAAATTGTGCAAAATTACAGGACAATGCAATTACCTTCCATGGCTACAGTCCAGGCCTGTTTTAAATCAAGCTATTAGAAGAAAAACTGACTTTTTACTTATATGCATAAAACCCATAAACCTTCACACACCCAGAAGTCCAGCATCTACTTGTTCATTTTTGCTTTAATATTATATAAAACACAGAAATAGAAGTCCAAGTTACTCTGCTCTTCTTCCTCTTCCAAAATATCTCTTTCTATCTACTAAGCTACCAAAATAGGGAAGAAGACTGTTCACAGTTATGTCAGAATGACAATCTTTGGAGTATAATCTCTTCACAAAATACATGAGTTTGACAACTCATCTGCACATAACTTGCTGGATACGAGAGCTGCAAAGCATCACGTTCTGCTGAACAGCTGCCTCAAGGAATTAAAAGACACTAATATTACAGTACTACCAAAGTCCCCTTCTTCCAGATTACCCAAGGTCAGATCAAAAGCAAAATCAAAGAGTTCATGAACCAAAATGCTATCCTTCTATTTGCTCAGTTAGGTAAGCTCATCGATACACTGGAAAACACTTCACACTGCTGAACAAAGTGGGATTAACTTTCACCACCAGACAGATCAAAAGCTCTCCCTTGTTTTTCACACTACCTGAAACTAACCAAAAACAACCTCCATCCTGAATGCACACAACCTCGTATGGCCAGTTCTCTCTGGACCAAGAACATGAAACACTGCCCAGCCAGGGTGTTGGCAGCTACATGGTGCGAGGACAGCACACTCTGCAAGGCAGCCAGGAGCACACAGTCCTGAGAAATGCACCAAATCATGTAGATGTTAATTATCAGTTATTGCTAATAACCTGCTGCCAAAGCCACTGCGAAGTTGCAGATTAACTGGAACCCTGACAAGTTTTCTTTTGTCTAGCTGCCATTCCCTACCAGCCATACCAGTACATGTGGTCCTTCAGCCCACCTCCCCCAGATACACTAGGGAATGCTGCCCCAGGGCTAATTATGGCACCCCTGAAGCCACCAGGAGATTTACCATGATGATCTGATGAAGGTTTACAAAAAGAGGTATCATCAACCAAAACATTATTAAATCAACTTTCATGTTTGTAGCACTACTTGCATCAGCAGACTCAAAGCAATTAGAAAACACACACTATCATATTTTTAAATAGTCCAGAAAATCTAATTGCCAAAAAATCAAGGCGATTTCTACAAATTTAATATTCAGCTGTGATGTCTAAAATCTCAAGAATTCAAAATTCTCCACAGTAATTATGAACGGGAAAAAAGGAATTTGGATAGCAAATGGATGAGGCAGACTCATCCAATAACTGAGATGTTACATAAAATGGTCAAAACCAGCTCACTTCAAATTAAGCTCTGGATCAAGCTGCATTTAAAACAAATTTAAAGTACCCAAAAGACAGACACAGTAAAAAGTGAAGTTTCCTCTATGTTTGATGATTACACAGATTCAGCTACATGTTTTGTAGGAGGAATCTGATCTCAACCTTCTTCTAGATGAGCGCATAGTTTCTGCGTGAAACCCATCACGCTGAAAGTCTTTCCTATAAAACTCCACGATTGGAGAAGAAAGTATTCCTAGTTCCGTGAAGATTAGCATACTTGTTATCAACTACTTCTTAACAAGATTGTTAAGATTTTAAACCTATCCTTTTTCAAAAAGTTCCTTCATGCACAAATGTTCATTCATCACGTGGAATGTGAAGAATCTCTGAAAGACACTTTTTGGAGAGTTTCAAATGCTGAGCACAGAAGAGAGAATATTATATTCTCTCAGAATAGCCACTGTGATACAGTAGTTGCAAAAATTTATCTCAGTCATGCTCAAAAGCAAGACTCTAGGCCTTGTGAACATTCAGAACAGTACCGCTTTATTTGCCTCTTGTTGATCTGTCACTCCAGATCTCTACTTAGCCAGAAACAGGTCCTAAAAGTCATGAAATTTACCCAATGCCTGCTGATTATGCTTCCATATTTTCTGAGACTTCCTGAACTAGACTGCTCAAAACAAGAGATTCATGGACTACTTGGAACGTGGTCAGTTTAGCATAGCACAGAATACTAGGATACTAACTAGCCAAAAAAAAAAAAAAGAAAAAATGTGATGCTGAGGGGAGAGCTCTTTAAGCTGGAGCAAAACCAGCACAATCTCAAATCCTCTACCGACTTCTGCCAAGAGCTGATGTCCTTAAAGGTCTGCTGAGATCTGACACTTGCCCATGTGCAGCACAGGGACTATTTCAGGCTTTGCAGACTGCCTTGTC
>NW_010265050.1:0-3089 GCF_000690775.1 Eurypyga helias | reverse complement strand
CCGCTCTTCATCCTGTGCCCAGAGTGCCAGTCGAAGCCCACACTGGACCACAGCAAGAATAAGAACGGAAGGGCTGGGAAAAAGCCTCAGAGCTGCTTAAAGCAGATGCACAGACAAGGAAAGGGTCACCCTGCCTTGCTTCCCCTCCCCCCCCCGCAGTGTTGCACAGAAAGGTGTATATCACACCTCACTGACTTAGCATGGCAAGAATGTCAAACCTTTCTTCAATAAACGCAATTTTTGAGTGTTTCTAAAATTTTCCTCTCAGGTAGAGACAAGGACAGATGCCTTGGTGAACAAGGACAGTGGCACGCCTTCCAGCGAATGACACTTGTGCTGCCAAATTTTCATACTGTGCATCAGTACTGTTTTCTTAAATAAAAAAAAGTTCAAGGGCAAAGAAAAAGGGGGATAAGGTAAAATCCAAGTAAATCGTCAAATTTTCCCAAATGCACAGTTCCTGCTTGCTTGTAGTCCTTGGTGCACACAGATTTCGCAGCTGGTGAAAAAAGACACTGAGCAGAGTCTAAATGATGGGGGTGGATTTTTTTTTTGGTCTTGAGGGGTTTTTTTTGCATTAACAGTATTTACAAAATCCTTAGGTGCTCCACCATCACATGTATGTGGTACTATATAGGGCCCATGTTCACTGTTGAGAAGCAGGACGCTTCCAAACCTGTCAGCCAACAGTGAGCCAAGTCCGGGGGCTGGGCACTACAGGGGGACAAAAGGGGGTTCCCAGCACCCGGGAACGCCGAGCAAGAGTCCCGAGGCGGCAGCTCTCCCGAGAGAGGCTGACACAGCGTGGGCGATGCCAGGAGCAACCACAGGAGATGTAAACGGCCGCGGGGAGCGCCGGGGGACGCAGCGTGGCGCGGCAGAAAGGGCAGGGCAGTTGGCGCGGGGCCGGCAACCCACTCGTACCCAGGCAGCTGCTCTAGTTCTCTGCAAAACAGTGGGCACAGGCCACAGAGCCAAAGCTGCCGTCTCTACGCAGAAAGCCCCTGGGATATCGGATGCATCCACCCAGACAGAACTGGTACGGAAGGAGAGTTCAGTACAAGCAGTAGGATGCAGTGAGTGCCCAGACCCTTCTCCCGGTGAAAAGGTAAGTACCAAGGAGTGCACAGGTTGACGAACTGTTACGTCAGGTAGCTAAATTGCAGGAAACAGTTAAAAGGCTGTGCAACATCAGAGGGGCCGAGATGGAGAGAGAGAGGTGGCTCATGCTCCTGTAGTGGACACCCCTGAGAATGAGGCCCCTTGGACCCTGGTGACCAACAAAAGCAGGACTCCAGTCTCCACCTTCCACCATCACAACCAATAAGAGATATGGCGCTTTAACAACTACAGACACCCACAGGCAAGGTCTGCAAGGGGAAACTGTGTCTGCAGCACACAGTAGGTGCCACAAAAAGAAATGGTGAGTGCTCGTAGTAGGTGACCCTCTGCTGAGGGGCACTGAGGCACCCATCTGCCAACCTGACAGGGAGTCACAAGAGGTGTGCTGCCTCCTGGGAGCCAAGATCCAACGTGTTGCCAACAAGGTACCACAACTAGCCAAGAGTACAGACTACTGTCCGGTGTTACCCTTCTATGTAGGCACAAATGACACTGCAAGTCAGAAGCTGGGCAGAATCAAAGCAGACTATAAAGGCCCTGGGGAGCAGGTGAAAAATATTGGTGCCAGAAATAGACAAATAATGCAAATCAACTTCTGGTTATGTGGTGCTGTCACAAGGGTTCTGGCTTCTGTGACAACAGAACATTCTTTGGGGACTACAACCTGTTAGGGAGGGATGGGATCCCCCTGTCTAGAAGAGGCAAGGGGATCTTTGGCAGCGGGCTGGCCAACTTAGTGAGACAGGCTTTAAACTGAAGGACTTGGGGGGTGGGGTCAAAAATGGCAACACTCATGTCATTGCATCCATCTGGGAAATAAGCTGGGCCAACTAGAGCAGCAAAGGTTCCTTAGCTGCTTCCCACAACGACAATCAGAAGGCCAACCATGTCAAAGGTGTGCATGGCTCTGGTGAACCCTCTTACACCCCTCCAGGGAAACCTGCGTGCCTGGTCCCCTCTCCAAAATGCCTGTACACCAACACACGCAGCATGGGGAATAAACAGGAAGAACTGGAGATCTGTGTGTGGTCGCAGGGCCATGATCTCACTGCAGTTACAGAGACTTGGGGGGATAGCTCACATGACTGGAATGCTGTCACGGATGTCACCCTTTTCAGGAAAGACAGACCAGCGAGGCGAGGTGCTGGAGTTGCTCTTTACATGAGAGAGCAACTGGAATGTATCGAGCTGTGCATAGGGGTGGATGAAGAGCGAGTTGAGAGCTTACGGGTAAGAATTAAGGGGCAGGCTAATATGGAGGACACTGTTGTGGGTGTTTACTACAGGCCACCTGATCAGGAAGAGGAAGTTGATGAGGTCTTCTGCAGACAGCTGGAAGTAGCCTCACACTCACAGGCTGTGGTTCTCATGGGAGACTTCAACCATCCTGATATTTGTTGGAAGAACCACACAGCCAGGCACGCACAGTCCAGGAGATTCCTGCAGAAGATTGATGACAACTTTTTGACACAGGTGGTGGAGGAGCCAACAAGAAGAGGGGTACTGCTGGATGGACCTTGTGCTGGTAAACAAAGAAGGACTGGCTGGGGATGTGAAAGTTGGGGGCATCTTTGGCTGCAGCGACCACAAGATGGTGGAGTTCAGGATCCTGCATGGAAGAAGCATGGTAATAAGTAGGATTAAAACCCTGCACTTCAGGAGAGCAAACTTTAGCCTCTTCAAAGACCTACTTGGAAGAGTCCTGTGGGTTAGGATTCTGGAAGGTAGGAGCACCAAGAGAGCTGGATAATATTCAAGCAACACTTCCTCCAAGCTCAAGAGCAGTGCATCCCTACAAGTATGAAATCAAGTAGAGGAGGCAGGCGACCTGCATGGATGAGCAGGGAGCTTCAGAAAAAACTCAAACGGAAGAAGGAAGCTTACAGAATGTGAAAAAAGGGAATGGCCACTTGGGAAGTGTATAGGAATGCTGTCAAAGCATGCAAGTGTGCTGGGTTCAGCCAGGA
>NW_010265049.1:0-1061 GCF_000690775.1 Eurypyga helias | reverse complement strand
GGCCAGCCAGTCTCATCTCTGTGCCAGCCAGATCCTCTTGGAATCTATGTGTGCTGGTTTTAGTTAGGACAAACAATTTTCTTCATAGTAACTGTATGAGGCTATGTTTGGGACTTACGTGGCAAAGGGGTGGTTTTCATTCAAAACTTTCAAAACACTAGTGTTTTCAGTTGTTGCTGAGGAGTGTTTGTACCAAGTCAAGGACTTTTTCAGTTTCTGGTTCTGTGCCTGTCTTCCCAAGTTCTTCGCTACAAGAAGCTGGGAGGGGACTCAGTCAGGACAGGTGACTCAGAATGGCCAAGGGGGTATTTCACTCCATAAAACATCATGCTCAGTATATAAGTTGTGGGTAGGTCAGGGGTGGGTTCTCCTTCTCTGGCTCCGGTGCTCAATTGGTCAGTGGGTGGACAGCAGTTGTATCATTTGTTGTCTTTTACATAATTTTCATTACATATTATTAGTATTGTTAGTATGACTGGTATAATTTATTTATTTAATTTACTTTTCATTATTAAATAGTTCCTTTCTCAGCCCATGAGTTTCCTTGCCTTTTGTTCTGATTCTCCTCCACCACTGGAGGAGGGGGGTAGATGACCAAGAACCTGTGTCACACTTAGTTGCTGGCTGGAATTAAACCACAACACTATGCTAAAGGCACATGGAAATTAAGGAGGTGATTGGTGGCAGCTAGCATGGCTTCACTAAGGGAAAATCACGCATGACAAATATGGTGGCCTTCTATGATGGGCTTAGATTGTTGGTGGACAAGGGAAGAGAAACTGATGTCATCTACCTGGACTTGTGCAAAGCGTTTGATACTGTCCCACATGACATCCTTGTCTCTAAACTGGAGAGACAGTGATTTGATGGATGGACCACTTGGTGTATAAGGAATTGGCTGGATGGTCACTCTCAAAGAGTTGTGGTCAATGGCTTGATGTCTGAGTGGAGACCAGTGACGAGTGGTGTTCCTTAGAGGTCCATATTGAGACCAACATTGTTCAACAGCTTTGTCAGCGACAGGAACCGTGGGATTCAGTGCACTCTCAGCAAGTTTGCCA
>NW_010265048.1:13051-17486 GCF_000690775.1 Eurypyga helias | reverse complement strand
CTTTTTCCTCCAATTTTTCCCCTCTAGTGGAGGAGAGGAGGGGGGATTTATGAGAGTGGCTTCATGGTATTGTGCTAGCTGGAGTTAAACCACGACATATATGCTACCAGGTCCTCCTGGAAGCAAGTCTAGCATGCTCTAATAATACAGCTCATCTTAAGAATCCAAGAAATTTAATCATTAGTCTTTTTTGAAAGTCGTAAAAATTACTGCTAATAATTAATTAAGCAGATAATATTAGTCAACCTATTAGGAACCTATCATCTCCCTTTTTAAAGCTTTTCCCTGACAATACTCAAACACTGAAGATGCTACAGGACAGATAAATTCACCTGTTACAGCAGCAGTCATTATGAGAAGGATATCAACACACAATTTATGTGTCACCATTTATCACTGTTGGACTGGTAGTTGTCAGCAGAGAGCATCCTGTTTTGTTCCTCTGCCTGACCGACATCCTTTTTTGCTCTCTACTGAAATAATTCTGGCTCTGAGCACTACTTGATACAAACAGGAATTGAAAGAGGACGATTTAGAGAAGCAATTAGTGCAACAGAAAGACATTAGAGAAAGCCATGATGTTTCATGCAATTCTTATCAAAATTTACACGTAAAGTCTGAGTTAGTCTAAAGAATTTACAGGCTGACACCCTTTACTGCCTGTGCCCCATAACTCATCTACTCCTTCATAAGGGCAGGTCATGATAGCTTTAGCATGTTATATAGATCTCAGTGCCATGGATATCAGTTATTATTTTACATGGTATTACCAAATAATTGCCATAAAATAATCGGCTACATGCAAGGTTTTCATTTTACACTAAATGATATAACTTAATGCAAGATGAGAGTTGGACATATGATTCAGCTCATAAATTAAGATTCTGATATTTTGATGTTGGAATGCGAGACAGAGTTCTAACCCTATCATAATCAATCTAGCCAATCGATGTCTCCAGATGAGAAGATGTGTAATCTCTCATTACAACCCAATGAAAGCCAATCAGTGTGGTTAGTGGAGCCCAGAGTGTAATTTAGCTCATCCAGAGTAGATTCCTAGAGCTTGACTGAGTTGCCTAAAGATAAACATTTGATGACATTTGGGGAGCTTGAGGCTATTTTGTTTTGTCTTCAGCTCATTCAGAAGAGGGAGCCCCTTAAATCTTGAGTCACCTCTGCCATCCATGTGCAGTTATCTTGGGTACCCTAGAGATTTCAGAGGTTACTAAAAATCTATGTTTGGTAATTGAAACCCATCCCTGCATTTTGTCAATAAATAGGTGTCTATGTTCGGTAAAGATCTACACAGTGCATCATACAACCTTAAATGCTCAACTCACATGAAAATGTCTATATCAAACATATCCTCACCTTGAACTGAAATACAGGCAATACATCTTGCAACCTAAGAGAACTCAGTAGCACTTTCTATTTATTTGCTTCTTACTCCAAAAACAATTCAGCAAGGTGAACAGAAGAGACATAGAAAAAGAATCAAAGCACCTGTCAGTTGTTGAAAATCAAGATAATTCAGATGTCAGGCTAGTATTACTGAATTTTAACAATTTCCTTAATTAGTCTTACACTAGAAGACAGTAATTAGCATGTGTGTGCAGGTGTGTACTAGTCACTTAATCAAAAATCTGTTTGGTTTAAATTAGATATACACATTTTCAATTTTTCTAAATCCAAAAGTATTTTGAAGCTGTGGGTGCCCCTTCATATCCCTAAATTACAGACTGAGAAACTGACACATAAATCTATTGCAAGGTTTCCTAAATCCACTGGAGTGCTGCAGAGACACAGTCAACACTTAATATTCCCAAATTCCATGATACTTGTCCCATACTAAGTGTCTGACATCCATCCAGCGGTTCTGGACCCAGCCAAAACTGAGCTGATCTCAGCACCCAAGAGACCTCAGGGGATGTACAAAAGTTTCTGTAACAAGTCCACTGTTTTCCACTGACTCTTCCATCACCCTTTCATAACAAAGAGCCCTCATCTAAAGATCTTCAGGGATAGGAAAGGGGGCAGTAACTGCAACCCTCCTCATCTTTATACTAGATTATTGTTCATATTCTGATAGTGCCAACAGCTCCAGACAATAGCTTAGGTCTCCCTTAGGGTAATAGAGGGTAACGAGATGACGCTGGGAACTTAAAAGCAAAAGATCAACTAGCACACTGGGCAGCAACTGAGAAAGCTTCCAAAATTTCTTTTCATTCTGACAGCAAAGTGGCTCCAGAAATAATTGTTTGAGAAAATATCAACACATAACCAACTTCTGTTTGTTGTGCGAATCACTAGATATTCAGAGCATGTTGATTTTTGTCCTATCCTTTATTCAAGGGACCTGTAAAGGCCAGTGTTCTGAAAGACTCACAGCAAACTTTACTTTGGCAAGTATTAAATCAGATACACTGACATGAAAAAATAATCAATTAAGGCTAAAAAATCATATCAATCAATACAATAACACTGAATAATATGCCTCATCATCACTGAGATTTATGGATAGGGTGGTAATAGATTTTCCCCTAAAACTCAAATTACAACATGAACTTATATACAGAGGATTAATCAGAACAAACAGGATAATACCAAGATATACTAAATAAAATGAATAGATTACAAAACTTCTGTTTGCTTATGAGTTTTTTTTTGCCATACTACAGTGTTATATTTTTGGATCGAGACACATTTCTGAGGGCTTGTTCTGTAGCAAACATAAGAGAGCAGTTTAGCAGGATCAGCTTGACTTCTCCATATTTATGGTTCTTGACCCCTGTAAAACTCTACAAGTCCCTAAAGAAGTTCAACTCGTGTTCTGCATCCTTTCATAGCAAGAGGGATGAGCTGTTGCTTCTGTAAACTCCTGCTCCCTTTACTTACCAGAGTGAAAAACTGGTCAGGGGAGTAAAAGATCAAGATCCTTCTAGCTTTCCCAGTAAATCCATGAAGGTTTCTCAGCACAGAAGGTCAAAAATGGAATACTAGCTTGAAGACATTTACCTATTGGCTCTTCAGTCTCTACCAAAACAGAACTGCAAAACTAAGGCTTTGGATACAGGTTCTTCCACATGGTTGTCAGTGTGTCTAAGACGAGTTTAAATGTCTGCTTGAGCTAATTGCATCAAAGTCTTTCATGCCTCTCCCTAAGCAGGAGAGATATCATTGAGTACACAAATCCTAAAGCTGTTATCTGAACACTTTATACTGGAAAGAGTCCCCATCACTGTCTCTGTCAACAAATATGTTTGCAAGTAAATGCAAACATATTTGCAGATAATGGCTTGGACCAACAAATTGACTCAGCCAAAAAAATATCAACCCACCAAAAGATATAGATGTGAAAAATTATTTTCCTCCAGGTCAGTACCCTGATTCACAGCACAACTGCACATACACAGGAGGTCAAGGCACAGGATGTGGCTGAGATCAGGAGCAAATAGGTTTGGTCCTATTGCCCAAATGTGGTATCTATGGGAATGTGGTCAGTATATCGTTGTATTAAACAGAATTGGTACAGCAGTGAGTGACAGATCTTCTGAGAGCTTTGCTGGGGTTTGTAATAAAGTATCTGTCTAGCTGTATGTGTTTATCCAAGAAAGTTATTTATTGCTTGGAAGTTACCCACAAACTGGCTGTATTATATGTGGTGACTGACACAAAGCATCCTAGTTTTCTAGATTCCCTAATTCCAGACATGAAAGACTGGTAAGCACCAAGTAGAACCTTTTTATCCTTTCTAATTTCAACTGGACTAGACATGGATGGGAAGTAATGGTAAATATTGGAAGAGGCATCCCAGGATAGGCAACCCCCTGAACGCACTGTGATAGGGAAATATTATTATTTTATTTGGACAAGAAACAAAATTTGGTTTTGAAATCTGTCCTAACAATCATTGCAGATTTGTTGTACAGACCATAGCTTGTCTAGCCATAAATTTCATTTTGGCTAGCCCTGAAATAACAAGAGATGTCCAAGTTTTGAATGACAGTTTGAGTCATCTCTCTGTTTTGATTGAAAGCCTACAATACGAGCTAGGACTTAGAGACAAAAAGCCCTTTATGCAGTCCTAAAATCTGCTTTGATTCACCTGGTATCACCTTATTGGCCATCTAGGTAGTAATTGATTTGCTCTCTGTCTTACACCTTGTACCACATACAAATTGGAAGTGATCTTGTGATACTTTAACCTGATCAACTGCTACTGGTTAAAAAAATAATTACAGTAGAAGTTCTTGAGTGAAGTGATCTCAAATCACAGAAAGACTGATCCTGTCCTGTGTTTCTTTCATCTTGTCTCTGAGAGATTTTTTCAGGGAAAAAGGGGAAAAAATACCAAAAAACTCAGTGCATTTGTCTAAAACTGTTCCTCACCAGCAAAGTTAAATTTCAGGGTTAGTTCTGTGCTTCAAAACCCAGC
>NW_010265048.1:8052-13020 GCF_000690775.1 Eurypyga helias | reverse complement strand
CTGCTGAACAGGAAAAATGGCATTTGCCACACTTCTCTGACATAATGTTCGCTTCTTTTACTTTACAGCTTTTGTTTTTAAATCTTTCCAATTTTTTGCTCTCTTTGTTGATGATGTGTACGCATCTCTCAGTCTGGAAGATTGGTCAGACAAGATTAAGGGGAAGGAAGCAGCGAAATAAGCTGGGGCACAATTTTTCCACATCTGCATTGCATAAAAATGTGCCCTGTACGTAACACAGGGGAGAGTGGTACACAAGCCATCACTTTTTTAACACTGTCACACAGCTTCTTCCCATGAAGCAACAGCACTGCTCTGCTATCCCAATCTACTCCACCAAAAGTTAACCAAAGTGGTATTTATATTATTTATATTTCTAAAATTTCCTTGCTCTGGGGCAAAAAGCTTCTGCTTTTCCTTACCCTAAACCTTCTGTGCTCTGTATTTGTAACTAGCCAAAAGCACACTTGCCCTGGGCTTTCACAGGGCTGTTCACATTAATCCGTAAAATCAGAAAAAAATAGGATAATGGTACTTCTTACCAGCACAAGCACAAATCCTTTGGCAATCGTGAAATGTTGAGGAGCTTTGTGTGAGCTGAAAGTGTGGAGATAAGAGACGAGGTAGGTGGGAAGAGTTTGCTCCCCAACCAGGTGCTACAGCTCTTGTTCACCTGCAAAAAACACACATCTGGGAGTGATCAGCACCTATTCTGACTCTGTCCTCACCAAAGGCTGCTCCACTGAACTACTTTCAAGCAACAACAAACCAAAAGCATTTAAAGTGTGGTTAATAACAAGGTGTCAGGGAATAGTTCCCTTAATAAAATAGGGAAATGAGAAGGGAGTAACACTTTCTACTAGTCCTTGTTAGAGTTCACTTCTTTAACTGCAATGACTGGACCAAGAGACCTTGTTCGTAGTCAACACAGCCTTACTGCTTGTAAAGAAAGAAAAAAAGCCCACTACATTTTGCTGTGTCTGGGTCCCCACTGCCTGCCTTCCTGGGCAATTAAAAGCTCTCTCATCTCAGCTGGTTCTCTGAGCCACCCAGTGCTGTGAATGGGGTAGAGCACAGGTGATCCCATCCTAAAATGGGCATCCAAAACAGACTCACTGAGCTGCACCCTGGAGTTTCTATTCCTTTGCACTGACTGATTACAGGGGAGACTGGGGTGACTGCTGCACAGGTAAATGTCTATTACGACTGGTGAATGATACATGAGTTGAATTTAACCACTTTAATCAGGGATGCTTTATGTAATCAAAAGAAACGAATAAGCTCATCAGCTGAATAGGTTATCTGGATACAACCTTTACTTCTCTCCATTCAGTGTACACAAAACCCAGGCTCTGACAAGCATGGACAGCAGACAAGTTAAAACACTTCTTGTCTTGACCTTTGATGGCACTACAAGTGATGTCAGTCCTTTGGGGATCACCGTAAGCGGTGTGATTACGGACTGCTGATCTGACGACAGCAAGCAGATAGTTTGCTTTGGTTCAGACAGTGTAAGTTTACTGGGGAAAAGGAGTCTTGAAAAAAATATTATTATGAGCTATGGCTCTGTGACTGTAGTTCATGAGAAGCTGACAAAGGTATGTGCATTTATGATCCCGAAATTAAATTTATACTGTGGAACATCATAAAAATACATAACTTGGGTAACTTCTTGCAAATGCGAATGACTGATCAATCAAACTGAACAGTCATATTTTCAGTCAAAGGCCATGAACAGCCTGTGTCCCTCTTCATAGTCAAGAACAAAACGAGTAATTCAGCATTGAAGTAACATCCTTCTTATTTCTGAATATTAGGTTGAGGAATGAATATTCCTCAGAGACTATTTTTAATTAAACAGTGTGCTTTCTCTCCCTCTCTCTCTTGTCTTTTTTTTCTAATTATGCAACTTCTTGAATAAGTCTGGTCTGACAGGTTGAGAGCCTGTTCAAATGACAGGCAAAGTGTGAGATGGAGGGGAAAAGGGATAATCCCCCAACCTGGTTTTAACAAAGCAAAAAACATTTCTTTAATGCCAGCTGGCTAATTAGTAACAGGGACAATGTCTCCTGCACGGCATAATTATCAGAAACAAGGCCAGAGGGCACCTCACATATCCCATAAAATTAAATGTTCTCTCCAAATCACAGAAAAGGTTGCCACATAGAGAAACTGTAGGGATAATCTTGATTGTCAGCTCTTGTGTGAAGAGTGGCTCTATGTCGAAGGATACCTCTCCTACACTCAGTGGTGGGAAGAGAATATCTCCCAGGGCCGGACTTGAGCAGCAGCAATTAATCTTACAGGAGGTGCCTGAAAGTGATCCTGGACCGGCACATCCATGAGCATCCTGAGATGCATTGGATACCTGGTGTCCAAATTACCTGCTGCCTCTGCCAACAGCAATCGCTCAGATGGACTGAGCTGGCTGCAGACTGGGGTTGTATCCCAAAAACTGTCAAAGAAGCAGGTACCTGCTACCTGTCATAATTAACGCCCAGACATCACCACCCATTAGAGTCTTGCTTTGACCTTTAAACCAGCATCTTTCAGAATAAAGATTTCATGTGATATATATCTTTCATTGTGCACCATGAGTACAAAATTTGACAAATTTTGAGGATTCCTGCCAAGATTCAGTATGGCAGATTGGGCTCAAAATCACTGCACAAAATCTTTCTCTCTTGCCATGATTCAGCTGTACTTTTGCTGCCAGCTCTATCCTATCAGGAATTTATTCTGCATAGTATTTGTACAGTAACATATATGCAGTCAACACAAAAACTTTTAGCAATATGATGTAAAGCCTATCTGGGCATATATATCCCAAACATATTGGGATGCATTTTGATACAACTTAATCAAAAAGACTTTTTCCAAAGCCTTCAAAGGGAGATTAAAAAGCTTGAAATCATTAAAAAATGTACTTCACTGCTGAATGAATATCAACATCAGTGACACTGAAAAGATATTTGTTAGGTTTTCTCCATTATTTATCTTTGAGGAATGAAAAAAAAAAAATCTAATGATTAATTTTGGATTTTTTGTTTTAAATTAACTAAAGTTATAGGTATCCTCCCCATGCTGCCCCCCCCCCCATTCCATTTCATCTCTAAGGAGCTATTTTATTTTTTATTTCTTAAGAAGCTGGAGGTAAAACTAAGTATCTGAATGCTGAAATAGAACTGTTTTTCACAATTTCTGATTCACTGCACATGGTGATAATCTATGTTCTAATTTGAAATCAGAAAACAGTTCAAAATCTTCCGAGTAGCAACAGAATCTGGTTTTTGTCTGGTAACATACTGATGTCTTTGTTTGAAATGTATAGTGCTGGCTATACTGCTGGGCAGGTTGCATCTGAAGAAGTAATAGAAGCTGCAGTGAAAATCACTGAGGAGTCTGAAAACACTGTATTTGCCTGTGCAAAGTTCATTTCCCATTCTATCGGATGAACTAAAATTCAACCGTATTTTCCTTAGCAGAATGCAACTCATAGAATTTATGGGTACTCTTAAAATAGGCAGCTGAACGTTTGGTTTTACCTCACTTTTGACATTGTTCTCTGTCTTATTTAGTGAACACTTCTCAAACCATCCAAGGTCTGAAGCTAGAAGTGTATTAACTTATTCCAGGTTCTTATCACCACAGTGGCTGAAAACTGTGCAAACACAAAAGAAGTTATTTTTCACAGTCATGGTGAGATGAGGTGTTACACTGTTCCTGATTTTCAGGAAGGAAACTGAGGCACAGAGAAATTAAGATTGATAAAAAATAATTGAATTTAGTGCCTAATGTGACAGGCAATGTGTTAGATTGACTACTGGTAGCTGTATCCAGTGATGCCAGAGACATCATTAACTGAGCTGGTCACTCCAGGCTCCTTTCTCTCCTTACACCGGTGCTTTAAAAGATAAGTCCTCTGGCATACTTTAGATGTCGGCTTTCGGTCACCCTGTTCTCCAGTGTCTCTATGCAGTCCATCTCCATTAACTATAAAACCGACTTTTATATGTTCACTTTTTCAAATGTCCAGACTTACAGATAAGATGCCTACATCTGTTCAGATGAATTCAGCTCAAAGAAGGAAAAAAACAATCCTAGAGAACAGTATATGTACCCATACAATCCTTTTTTACCCACAATATGGTCCACTGCGGGCACTGAATATGTTCAAACCCAGAGCCAAAGACGTGTATCAGCTCCTCAGCTGAAGAGTCAGCTGAGTCAGATTGTCTTATCTCCCTTCTTTCTTCTCTAGATTAAGTTAAAATCATTGATGAAGAGGGAAGACTGCTTTTCTCTGATACAGACACTAATTAGCTTCTGGTGGCCCAAACACTTTTTTAGAATATGTGTATTTGAGGCCATGGAAATAAAAAGGACCTGAGATACCAGTGCCTTATTTGTAAGTGCATGCTCTATGTATTTGAGGCTGTCATATACAAGGTGGGCTCCAGCGTGGTCAGCTTGAACTTTCTTCGCTGTGCTCAGAAAGTGTGGTTTTCCTGCCCCTTCTGAGAAAAGGATTCCCAGCTCTGGAGACCGCAGTGTCTAAATTGCTCGCTTACAGCATGGTGTGAAGTGCTGTTGTCTGGAGAGGGACAAGAGTTTAAACTTGTAGGACAAGAGCAGACAGCCTCAAGTTGTACCAGGGGAGGTTTATATTGGGTATTGGGAAAAATTTCTTCATGGAAAGGGTTGCCAGGCATTGAAATGGGCTGCCCAGGGAGGTGGTTAAATACCATCTCTGGAGATATTTAAGAGACATCTAGAGTGGGGACACGATTTAATGGTGGACTTAGCAGTGCTGGGTTTATGATTGGAATTGGTGATCTTAAAGGTCTTTTCCAACCAAAATGATTCTATGTGTCTAAAATGATCAGCATAAAGTGCCCAGTCCACATTCACATGACTTTTCTGGAAATCAAGTTCTGTATTTCTTCTTGGGATCCACATTACTCATTT
>NW_010265048.1:0-8015 GCF_000690775.1 Eurypyga helias | reverse complement strand
GGCAGGGGGGTTGGAACTAGATGATCTTTAAGGTCCCTTCCAACCCAAACCATTCTGTGATTCTATGATTCTATGATTTATTTGAGTGGTTCAATCAGCCAGCAAGGCATAGGAAAGGGCCGTTATTCCTACAGGTAGGTGCTGACTTGCATCCTAAAGTCATGTGTCCTCCTGAAAGGGTATCTCAGAAGCAGAAATTAGCTTTTCATGTTTGGTTGCCTTAAACTGGATCTACAGCAATATTTAGGGTTTGTCTTAGGAATCATCGTCAACCATTCCCCACCACCGGAGGTGCTTTACCCATGTGTCAATCCCAGGGTGATGCTAAACATCTGAATATCTGTCTTGTCTGTTATTCCAGGTCTGTCTCTGACTAAGGGCAGCTGAGATGGATGGTAAATTGCAGAAGGACTGGAAATCAGGAAGGAGGAACTGTGGGATTGCTGAGGAGGTTTTGAACTGTTGGAGTCCCTCAGGCTAAGATATGGCCATGAGTGGTTGCCAGAAGTGACTGATATGCAGTTCAGTGCAAATGGTGTGCAAATTCAGGCTTGAGACTATGCTTAGGCTTATCTAAGCTGTTTGTATAAATTCAGTGTATTTGTATAAGTTATTATATAAATTAATTTACCAGCAGTGGTATAGCAACCTTCTGGTTAATGAGTTGAGGTTTGGTCTCTCCCCAGAGAGGGAGATTTAGCTCCAGCCATTTCTTTTTAGTGCATGATAAAATCCATCTGAAAACATATAAATTTATTTGTCTCCAGAGCTACTGCCTTTACTGCTTGGTACAGAAGCAAGCTCTTCCTCGCATAGTGTCTCTCTGGGGTCCTGAACCTTGCACTCCTGCCAGCATGGAGTTCTGTCTCTGTCTATGCCACACTTACAGACTGGTGGCCCTGAATGCCTCTGGGAGGATGTGTCTCCAAATTCCGTGTGGAGAGCAGTGAGCCTAGGCTATTTCATAAAACCTAGCCACCACGATGTTTCCAACAAAAATCACTCTGTGGTCATGTGAATCCCATTTTTTTGGTGACTTTTAACTGCATAACAATCACTGCTGTGCTTTTTCATTGTTATGCCTGAAACTCATTCCCTCAAGAACTGGTTAATAGCCTTTCCTTGACCCCTGGCATCTTCTGCTAGCACTGTGTTCTGCCATCAGTTATCTTTCTGGCTCAATGGGTGATGGAGCCAGCAAATTCATCACATTCATTTTCCATGCCTGAGGTCAGATGGATGCTTATAATGACATGATATTTACCTGATAAACATTTACAGCCCCAAACGTTAGTTATTAGCACAGGAGGTGGTTGGTATTTGTACTAGAGCACTAATTAAATGCTCATTTCCAGTGCAGTCATGTGTGTTACTCAGAGCACAGAATGAGTTATGGAAGTGGCACGTTTCAGAGAGCAAAAATGTTTACTGAAGGAATATTTCTTCTCAGACTTCTTCTTCCTATTCTCTTTATGGCAAAACAACCCTGCTTTTTAATAGAGAATCATCTTGTTTATTGCAATATGTTTAAAATCATAAAGAATATTTGTTTCTGAAATGTAGTTGCTTGGAACACTAACACAAAAGCCATTTCAAGGCAGAATGATTTTGTTGGGGTGCGGTCTATTTGTTTTTTCATAATGTAACTGGGAGCTAGAAATGTGCCAAGGGAGAAGGAAAAAAAAAGGCGAGGGAGGGGGTGTGTGTGTGTATGTGGAAACCCGTAAGAGAACAGAAATACAAACACATGTGATTCTTTTTTTTTTTCTCTAATAGGAGTTCCAGAGGGGTAAATATTTAGCACAAGAGGAGAAAAGATGTCACAATCATCTGTTCTGTTGGCTAGTTAACTGGGAGTGTGCTTTTACAGGATGATTACTCATGGAATAAATCTGGATCACACTTACCATCTATTATTTGATTTCCCTCCTCGCTTTGATTGAAATATTTTGAGTGTGTGTATTATCCAACTATGCTGAGTCTTAGAGCCATTGCTCTAAAAAGTCTTTAGTGGTGTGTCACCTCACAGAGAGCTGGAGGGTGGTCTATGCTGGACATGCATCTGGACCGAACAGCTGAGACTGCAAACTTCTTGTCCTGAATTAGTTTCCATGGACAGTCACAGAATCTTAGGAAGCAATGTAGCCTTGGAAAAGTACTGTATGAGGTCAAAAGGTTTAAGTCACGTCTGTCCTGAAAGTGGATTCGACCCTTGCAGGCTGATGAAATCTTGCTGAAGAGGTGCAACATGAGCTGCTGGTTATAGTGACTTCTGCTCTGTTTGCATTGTCAACATCTTTTTTGGCAGCACTACAATGCATGTTTCCATTTATTTCTTATTTCTAAACAAAAGGCATTGCTTAATCCACCCCTCTTGCAGTATTTGCAGGAGCAGTGGAGTATGTACCTTTTGTTGTGTTGGTTTTTGGGGGGTTTTATTGACATTCCAGAGCACACCTTGCAAACGAGAAACTGATGAAGCTTTCCATATGCTAGAAACAAGCTATAAATTTACAACACCAAGGTGACAATCTTTGGAATTAAAAACAAGCACTATATTGGATGTTCTTAACCCCAGAACTAGGCGACAGCTTTCAGATTTCTAGGGGAGAATTATATAGGTATCTTAATTATTCCATGTTTACATAGCAAAAGTGAAAAACACTGTATCAGCTTGAAAAAAATCAAGGATTTAGGAAAACAACTTATCTATTTTACAGTCAAACCAGAGTGCTTCGGTTCCTGATTTTGTTCATGCAAAAAGTGGGCTGAAATGTTTTGCTCTCAGAAGTGTGGAAGCATTCAATATTATTTCATTCTACAGATAAAGGTATTTCAAGCAGCTATTATTTCTGGAATGAGATTCAAATCCCAACTCTTTTTTTTTTTTTTTTCTGAGAGTGAATTCACATTTCACACTGCTTATGTAGGTTAAACATTTCCCCACATCAGCAGTTAATAAGTACCCAAGAAGTGAAGAAACAGATTTTGAGTACATGGGCTGGCACCATCCGAGGATAAATGAAGGAGACACAATGGTACCTGGTTGTGAATTCTGACTTGCTCCCGAAATGCCTATTCAAGAAAAGATGTTTTTGTGGCTGTGCAAATCTGATAGTCTGCTCAAAGGTTTCCAGAGCAGCCTATTTAAATGAGGCAGTTGGGTCTCTTTAGCAGCTAGGTCCCACTAGTGCATAGCAAAATTCTTTTTACATACAGTGTCAGAAAAAATCTTACTGTATGAATTCCCCTCTGCCACTATGTCACAATGCAGCTAAGTGCAACCTGTCTTGTGAAACAAAGAGATTAATTACTGACCTTCAGCACTTAATTATAACCTGGAAAAGAAATAGTTTATGTATTGGATGTGGTGAAAATATAAATGCTATTTTCAGTTAGCATAGTCAAAATAAAGACATGCCATTTCCTTAGGAGCATGTTATGATACTGGACTTGCATTTCTTAATTATATTTAATTGAAAAAATACCTAAGCTCTGACCAAGAGAAGGCAGGAACAATTTTCTATGTCTTGGTTCAATGTGTTTATGGAAGTGAAAGTGGGGGAGCTGAACTTACTTAACATTAGCATTAGTAAATAAAATGTTCCTGGTGTATATACCTCATTTAATTTTATAATCAGGACTAAAATTAGGTACTGAAAGCTTGCAGCTAAGTCTATATTTTGCCTTGCTTGAAAACTGTGTGGGAATAAGTCTGTTATTTTGGTTTTGCATCTCTTTTCAAGCGATTCACAGGTCCCTCTGTGGATACTAAAACAGTACTGAGGAAAACAGACCGTGATGATGAGATTTACAGGCCAGTTAAATTCTTCTTCAAAACAGAGAAAGCTAGAAGAAAGGCATATGGTTTTACAGAGGCTGGCTGATGGCTGAGATTCAGATGGGGCCATAACACTGCAATCATCAGGGACATTCTTGTCCGTTAAATATCTCGGGGTTGCTCTGCTTCACTGTGGCGCCATCATCCCTGCAACATTCTTGATGATTTTTCAATTTATTTCTTTGTATTTTTTTTTTTTTCCTTCCCTTTCTCTTCCTGTGCTTCTCTTCAACACCTTAGGGTATCTCCCCATCCTTGCTGACTCAGCAACACGGCAGCCTTTCTGAAATGCTGAGCTGGCTTGAAATAATTATCAAACCCAAGAACTTTAGGACTGGGGAACTGCTTGCTAAGCCATCACACTGAAAGCCCTCATCTGTGGAACAATAGCTGTTCAGAAATTACTGAGCCCGTAGTAATGTCATGGACCGTTCATTAGGCTGCAGGGAGCGTAAGAAAGTAGGCCCAGAGGACTGTGAAATAAACATTATTATAAGCAAACACCAGCTGCCTGGAGGAGGTAACCAGCACCGCTGTGGAAAATAGTAAAATTGCAAATGTCATTTTAAGAACTGCAAATCTGACAGAAGGACAAATCATGCAAAAAAAAAGTAATAAAACTTTGGCAATCCATTATTTATGTTGCTGAAAGGGAGTATCCTGAATGTCTTTAAAGAAATACAAAAGGATGCTTGTTTTCATAGTAAACACCCCTCCAGGGCTCTGTGCAACCACACTTTTATGAATCAATTAATAAGCTTATTCTCGTTTCTTATTCTTATTTCCTTACTTGTTAAGTTTGCTTTAATAATTAACACTTGGGACAATCAAACATTTATATTCCTCTTTCCACTAAGGTAAGAGTAATTATTTCCCATAGTTCCACCTGGTAATCTGTACCAATTAAGGTTTCTCCAGTTGCATCAGCTGATGAGAAAAATCATATTAACCTTTATGGCAAATGGATTCAGGCTTCAACAGATAAAAGCCTCTTCCCCTCTGCTCATTGTGTAAGAAATTTGCACTGAGCTAATCACTCAATACTTAACTTACCCAAAGACAATGATTTGTTTTGTGATAGCATCAGATTTGTCTGGCATGGTCCCTCCTATCCCCAAAGTCCTTCTCTGACAAACATTGAGTTGCTGCAGGTTGGTAGCTTTAAAAAAAAACAAAACCAAAACCAAACCCCAAAAAACTTTCAGGCTTTGTCTTATCCTTTCTTAACATTGTTAGCTTCTGCAAAAATGCATATGTATTAAACCCATGGCCTTGAAGCGTAAGCTAATACTCAAAATGAGATCAAACCATTTACATAGCTTATGATAATAACAATGCTAATTACCACATGGTTTTTTATATCGTAATCAGTAGGCTTGAAGTTTGGTGTTGCAGTGAAGGGAATCTTGACCTTATTTTCCAAACATCAATGAACTTCTCTTGAACATGATAGGTGAATTCAATCACTGCACCTCAATCAACTGCAAGAGCCTGATGAGCACAGAGCATTGGTGATCTGTGTTGAATAACCCATCATCTGGGAGTCACTCACAGTAAGACAAATATCTAATCATCCCCATCACATCTCAAACTGATAAAGAAAATATGTAAGCTTATGAAAGAGTCACTTTCTAGTAAAATGTTCCTTAGCATTTTCCTTTCCAGTCCTGGCAAAATGAGCTTTTATTCTTGTTACTTGTCTTCTGAATGAGCTGTAAATAAAAATTGATTAATCAGGCAGTCAAAGACAAAACATTTGAAGACATTGAGACCTTTGAACACTAAGGTTTTAATGCTAGTCTGCATGTATCTGTACTTCTAAAGTCACATAAACATCTGAAAAACCCCTCTTGTGGTCTCACATGCTTGTTTTTTGTCTAAAGAATGTCCCTGTGACCCCTTAGTACCAGTCAAAAAGGCAACAGGGATTCACTGTGAGTCCTGAACACCAGAAGGTGAGTAAAGTAGATTAAAATATTTATTTTCTAAAATATCCTTAATTTTAATCGAACTTCATGGTTTTGAATACCTGGTTTCAGTGTCTAGTTCTAGCAATAATATACAATTTTCTTAGGAAGACTAGAACCAAATAAAAGGATCCTGACCCACTACCTGCAGAGTTTTCCCTGTTGGGACAGACTATCAAAAGGCCTAAATCTACACGGCTCTGCGTATTTGCTCAGTTGTCCTCCAGAGGATTATAAAGATTTTCTTGTGTAAATTCAAAATAAAAAGCCAGATATGACAAACCTAGAGGGAAATGAAGAATTTTCTGGTTCTCGCATTTACTTTCCTGTCTTCTTTTTGTTTTTTCTTCCTCCTTTTTTCTTTCACTCTCTATCCCAACACATTCCCACTCAAAGCTTGTCACTTTGTATTTTCCTTTGCATTGCAGCTCCTACTTCCAATATGTCAGGTTTCATATTCCTTAATGGTGAAGTGAAATGAATGAATACATAAATAAATAAAAATCCTTCAAGAGAAGAAGCAGTTCTGTAAGAACCTTATTCTTATTTAAATTAAATTTGGCTCAGAGAAAAATAAAACTTCCCAAAGTCCCCAAAAGTTTAAGTGTACTTTTTATTTGAAACATTAAAGATAAAGCACAGCAGACATTTGCTAGACTAAATTTCTCTTCTTCCAAAAGGGGCAGGAGGCAACACCTAGAGTTATTTGAGCAGAGAGTGCTTTCAACACTTCTAATTGTTCCCATTGAAGAAAAAAAATCACACTTGAATCCTTATTCTTAACTGATTGTTACATGATGTGGGACATCAAGTAGATTGAAGTGATTTAACTTGGCACCAGCCTTTGCAGATGTGAACCAGAATAGTCTAATTGAGCATTACCACTGCAACGTTAAATAGCATAAACTTCATCTTCTCTGAGCTGAAATTCTTATGGGTTTGGCAAAAAAGACAAGGAAGGAAATTCAGGCATGAATTATGGAATGTAATTGTGAGATTGAAATGGGGAAAACTTTCAGGCAAACTTTATTTATCTCATACCAGGATGGAAGTTAGCTAGATCATCATGACCACAGTTTTATAATACTTTTATTATAGATTTGGCTTAGAGATAGTAGAAATATTGGACATGTATTCATATATCCATTGAACTCTGTAAGCAAGTATTCATGTTTGTGTACTGAGCTCCCTCATTTCTATGCAGCACAGAATTGTGCTTCTTAGGAATATTTTGTATTCCAGAAACAATAAAGCTGTGAAAATGGTACTCAAGGACTGAATATGTATCTGGATTTTCTTCTGTGTCCATTGCCATGATACACAGATGACTCCTACCAAGAGTAAAAAACCTGTGTGTGTCATGTTTATAGTCCTTTTCTCTCTCCTCCACTACTGCAAGCAAAATGATTGCAGCTTTCCTGTCTTTCTGACAACAGCTATTTTGGAGGAAAACAGAAAAGCAATGAAGAATAGTCAAAGACCTTCAGAAAATGTGGAAAGAACAAACAAATTGAAGATGAAGTGGGTGTAAACTCAAGGCAGGATAAATTTAACAGGACAACAGCTACATACTCTAGGTACTGTAAGGCTTGGCAGAGGAGGAGAAGGGAGATGGAGGGAATGAAACTGTGTGAAAATAATAAAATAACATTCAGAACAAACCTCCAGACTGTCAATAAAAGCAGCTCTTGTAGGAGACCAGATCCCTCATTGCTTTTGGAAAAGCAGATCACAAGCAGGAAATGAAAGATTGAGTTGGAAAATCACCAGACAGTGGTTCCCCTTCTGTGAAACAAATAAATTAACAACTTAAAATCCCCTCCCATTTATTAAAATCTGTCTTCTGAAATTTTGGCAGCCTTTGAGGTTTCTTGCAGATGCCAAATTAACTTAACTTCATTTTGTATAATGATCTAGGGTGAAGAACTACAGTCTCAGGCAAAACAATTAGGAACTGTACCTTTTAGAGTCTGACTAATGTGAATATTTAGACAAAATTACAGGCGGAGAGCTACCTGGCTGTATCACAGATGTAAATGATCATTAGATGGGACTCAACAAGAACAGGGAAACTCCAGCATGCAAATGACAGAGCCATGAATATCAAGAGGACTAGACACATTTTCTGCTGTTGTAGAGTAGCCGGTGGCTTGTCACAACAACCATGTCCATCTTCTTACAAGGACATGTCGTGGTTTAACTCCGGC
>NW_010265047.1:6920-8117 GCF_000690775.1 Eurypyga helias | reverse complement strand
GCTGTGCCAGGGGTGGGTGACACAGCTCCGTTCAGGCCCGAGAGACCCCCCCCAAAGCCGGCACCACCGTGCCCCTGGCTCACGCTCCTGACTCGGGTACCCAGGGCACGGCGCCATCCCCGCAGAGGGAGGCCCGAGGGGCTCCTCCGGACCCCGCATACATGACACAAGGCACCTGGCTCAGGATCAGCCTTTATTATCAGGAGACAAACTCCGCGGAAGCCTGAGCCGGGATCAAGCCAGTGTTGGGCCAAGCGCTGGAAGAGCCCCGGAAAGCCAGGCTGGGGCAGAGCTCTCCATCCTCCCGCCGCAGCAGCAGATTCCGGTGTCTGTGTGCTCCCGGGCTGAGCCCTGGGCTCGCACTGCTCCAGGCCGCCTACGGCTCCACGGGCAACGTTTGGGGGCGGGGAGGGGGTTGCTGCACCTCATGGCACAACGCGGTGCTCCGGCGTGCAGGGGGGTCTTCCGTCACCCCTCCTCGGGCTGCCATCCTCCCTGCTGAGGGCTTTGCATCCGGGTTGCGGGGGAAACGGCAGAGAGTTTTTGTTCCCCGTTGCTAAAACCAGTTGAAGGCATGTGACAGGGCGCAGTAATAGTTGCCGTTGTCCTCAGGGCGGGCGGAGGCGATGATGAGGATGCAGGCATTGCGGGCGAGGTCTTTGGTAGCAGAGAAGCGGTCGGGAATCTTGGCGGGCTTGTGCTTGTCCCGCTCGGAGTTGTAATAGAGCAGATACCTCAGGGAGTGGCCCGGGCGCTGCTGGTACCAGGAGATGCCGAACTCGCTGATGTTGTACTGGGGGCTCAGGGTGCAGGAGAGCCGAGCCGTCTGCCCGGGCAGCACCGACACAGAGGACGGCTGGGTGAGCACGGGCTGAGCCGCAGACGCTGTGCGCAGCAAGGATGCAGTTACCGATGGGCTGAGCCACATCCCCGTCGCCCCTGGCCCCAAAACATTCCCCTGCTCCCTCAAGGCAATGTCATTACCCAGCCTCCATCCAGCTTATCACCTTGCAGAGCCCAGCAAAATGCCCTCCCCAGAGTAACATCCCCCTTGAGAGGAACACTAGTTTTGTGTCTTTACAAAAGAAGCCTGTGCACAGCCAGGCTCAGGACAAGGAACAAAAGAAGCCTGTGTGAATGCGGACTTAAGATAAGAAAGAATATCGACACTACGTGATCTCTTGAATATGTAAATTA
>NW_010265047.1:2047-6785 GCF_000690775.1 Eurypyga helias | reverse complement strand
GAAGTCTGTACACTGAGTACCTCAGCCAATGGGGAAATGAGGAGGGTCTCTTGTGGCCGGGAAAAGTAGGATAAAAGGGGGCTGAGTCCCTCTGTAGGTTGACAGACCCCACAGGAATACGTCCCGTGGACTCTCCCTTTATTTGAATAAAGTTATATATTATTTTTTTTACAGGACTCCTCTGTCTCCTCTGTGAACACTGACTCCTGGCAGCGTGATTTTCCATACGCCCTCATACAGCCCGGTCCTGCCCATCACCCCACATCCCCCCCAGACAGCAGCTGGCTCAGCACCACCCTTACCTGTCCCAGCCGTCCCCATCAGGAGCAGGACCGCGAAGCCCAGGGCCATGGCAGGAAGCAGAGGGAGGGAGGCTGTTTCGGAGAGGGTCTGCAGTGCTAAATGAGCCCAGGCTGCTGTGTTGCTGGTGCCGCTGAGGCGTATGTAAATGACACAGGGGGCTCGGGGACTCCAGCTCCCTGTGTTGCTCGCTTTGCTGCAGCTGGGCTTCAGGGAGGGGGCTCGAAGCAGTGGGGTGAGAGCTGAGCATTGCAACCCACCGCCCACCTTCACCCCAGGCTCGGCCGTGCCCTCCAGATGCAGGGATGCACCAACAGCCCAGCCCAACACCCTCTCTCCCGGGCGCTGGGGTGCAGTGGGGAGACATCACTGACCATCTCTCCTCTCTGAATGGGGGGCAGAGAGGTTTCCTTGTGGTCTTACACTCGGGACTCTTGCCTTGTGCACAGGAGGCCAGGAGCCCAAGCCACACCGCGCCAAAGATGCCGTGTGGTAGCAGCAGGCTGGGGGCCAGCTGGCCCTGCTGCCACCAGGCAGAACTAAAGACAGGACATGCCAGAGCCCCCCGCCCCGGGCAGCGTCTTATCGCAGAAGCAGTACAAGGAAAGTTGCTGCTCCCTTCTCCACGCAGCTCCATCGCTGTGACAAGCATGATTGCCCCGCAGCACCAGCGCTGCCTCAGAAACGTGCGGGGGTGGCTGCCAAAATCACCTGCCGGAAAGCAGTTCCTAGGGGAGCTGGTGCAGCGAGACACGGCTGCAGCACAGCTGGTGCCTGGTACGGAAAGAGAGCAGACCGTTAGAGCAAAAGGCTGCTGGGCTCGCCGGGCGTGAGGCCGCTCCTGTCTGCAACACCCATCACAGCACCCCGAGACACCACGTTGAACAGCCCAACGCAGCCCCCAACACGTCTCTGCGCCCACCAGCCCACGGCAGTCCCTCACAGCGGGGTGGTCAGCAGGCACCCCGCAGCGTCCCATAACCAGTGGGTACTTCCTGCCCTCCACAGGAGGCACAGTGCCCCCCCGTGTCACCGTATCACCGTCCAGGGATGGCCCTTCCCCTGGGCAGCACCCAGCTCAGCTCCCACGGCGTTCCCAAACCAAAGATGTTTGCAAGTGGCTCCTGACGTGACTGGCCCAGGCGTGCCCAGGGTTTGAGGGAAAGCGGAGCCTTGCCTCATTAGAACACCCCAGCACTGCACCTCAGGCATGGCCCGATCCTGAAGAGCAAGCACCACCATCATCCAAGGATGCGACGCAGCGAGCTGGGCTCGCTTTGCCGTGCCACCTGCGGCGCTCCGAACAAGGGCTCATGCGCCCAACGGCTCATTCACGGAACGGCTCATGCACCTAACGGCTCATCTATTTTTTCCACGTTCTCTATCAGTTCGTCTAACAAAAGCCACTACCCACACGACCTGCCCAATTTACTGACACAGGCTCCCTCGGGAGCAGCAAGGGGAACGCGACAGTGAAAGGTGGTGGCCAGGGCCATCAGGGGTAACAGATGCCACAAGCAGGACCCGCACCTGCAGAGCCGTGACAGAGTGAGGTGCTGCTTGGCGCCGATGGGACCGAGCAGCACCGTGCGCAGCTGGGCTGTGGTGGTACAGGAGGGCAGCAGGGGCCGTCCTACACCTGCGGAGGGGATGCAGAGCACACAGGTGCCACACAGCAGTCCCTGTACATGCGGCACAGCCTGGCTGTCCCCCACCTGTGCCCTTCTGGGCGAACCTGCCGTACCACACTTACTAGAACTGGCAATGGCTGCAAGAGACCAGTCTCAGAGCCCATTCA
This sequence comes from Eurypyga helias, assembly GCF_000690775.1. Lineage (NCBI taxonomy): Eukaryota > Metazoa > Chordata > Aves > Eurypygiformes > Eurypygidae > Eurypyga > Eurypyga helias. Next base: position 4,687 of record NW_010265047.1, on the reverse strand, counting down.
AGGCTGGGGCTTTGCCATGATGTCTCCTGGCCCTGTGAAGCCCTGTCGTTGCAGCATCAGCAGCTTCCATGCAGTCAGCCCCGAAGCCCGTGCAGGTATGAGCACACTGCAGACACAGCTCCAGCGGTTTAGGGAGGACCAGCACTCCCTAAACTCTGCTAGGGGGTGGCACGGTGAACATGTCACCCTGCACATGGGCCCTAGGTGAGGACTGTCACACACCCTGTCACCAATCATAGAATGGTTTGGGTTGGAAGGGACCTTAAAGATCATCCAGTTCCAACCCCCCTGCCATGGGCAGGGACACCTTCCACTAGACCAGGTTGCTCCAAGCCTCATCCAGCCTGGCCTTGGGCACTTCCAGGGATGGGGCATCCACAGCTTCTCTGGGAAGAAGAGAACCAAGCGAAGAGAACCAAACCAAGCAGGTTTTATCCCAGATTAAGATGTCATTGGCCAAGCATGGTTACGCTGTCAGGCCAGGGCGAAACACGGACCAGGACTGCTGTCCTGACAGCAGCTCCTCCCGGGCCGCGAAACCCTTGTGCTGCAGAGTAGGAGTGAAGCAGTCTGCATCCTGAGGAAGGTTTTTCCAGTGGTATCCAGCCACCTGCAGAGGAGACCACGGCTGTCCTCGCAGCAGCGCTGGGCTCAGCCAGGAGCAGGGTGGGCAGATCTGGCACCATCACAGCCCAGACGAGCTGCAGGTCAAACAGGAGGAGCAGGAAATGCCACAGAACTACAAAAAGCCTGAAATTCAGGGCAGCTGCGACCATGCAGAGCGTGCAGCCTCGCCAGCAGGCTGTAGTTCAGCCCAGCCCCAGCTGGAGGGGGCTCTGGAATCTGCAGGGGCCGTTGATGGGAAATGTGGCTACTGACAGCAGGACAGCAGTGGCTGGAAATGCAGCTGCTTGCCTGCTCTCCAGGAGCCAACACCATGGGGTGTTCGAGATGCGGAGGTACATGGGGAAAGCATGGGCTTTGCCTCTGCTCTGGAAGCCAGCTGGCCCCCTGGACCATCATCATCGCGGGGGGGTAGCCCCACAAGGGGCGGGGGGGAACACCGCACAGTGATGCACAGCAGTGCCCAGTGTCGACCCCTACACAATGAATCGTGGAGGAAAATCCCCCAGCAGAGCCAAGTTAGTGACAGGAAGGGGGGCAGAGGCAAGGATGAGTTCCCAGCCTCGCAGCTTTGGGAATCACTGCACAGGGCTCTGCTCCTCCGGACACAGCCAGAAGAGCCCTTCTGGGAACAGGGAACCAGCAGACCCTGTCCTGGCCTTGCCCAGTTGGCCCGGATACTTGCGGCTGACGCTGCCAGGCGCACGTGGTCCAAAGCCTTTGCTCCCTCTGCTATTTGGATTGGATCCCCAGCTCTGACTACTGACGTGTGTCAGCCCAGGGGATTTCTCAATCGTGACAAACTCGGTGAGAGGTCACAGCCAAAACGTCCCCTGGTGACTCAGCTGACAGCCAGCTCTTGCCCCTTGGGACCGGGACAAACCTGTGGAAGGCGACCAGCAAGGGCCAGGGCTCACTGCTTTTTCCTACTCGTGTTTGATGAAACGAAGTAGGAGAACAGAGACACTTCATGAATCAGAACCACTTTCTCCAAACTAAGGTGTTCATCCCCACTCCTAACCAGGAGCGTTCCTGCCACCAGCAGATGCCACGCGGCGTCTCAAAGTCCTGGTGACGGCCATGCAGGGATCCCACCTTTGCTGGCCACAACAGCAGGCGCTTCTCAGCCATCGGCTGTGCCTCCCGCTGCGTGCATCGGCCCCTGGATTTGGGGTGACCACACTCAGCTCCCATTCCCTGCCTACAGCCAACTGCCAAAGGATTCTGAGGCTGCAGCGCTGCGTCCCGATGCCCACAGCCCCCCCAAGAAGTGTCAGTACAGGCCCCAAGGTACAGGTGCCCCTGAGCAGTGGTCACCCAAGGGACCACCACTCCCCCGTAGAGAAGCAGCAGAACATAATAAACATGTCACTTGGGAACCCTGGGTCAGCCCAAAACATGGGGAAAGGGGCAGCAAACCCCCTCCCCTCTGGAACTCAACAGATTCTCTTCAAAGCGTAACTTGCCCAGGAAAACACCCCTCAACACCACAGGCTCATGCTGGCCACACCGGACTTCCTTCACCACATCTCTCCCTCCAGACCGCGTCAGTCTTGCGGGGTGACCCTGGCTGGAGGCCAGGCACCCCCAAAGCCGCTGTCACAGCCCTCCGCAGCTGGGGAGAGGGAAGACTCACGGGTCTTGGATAAGGTGAGGGATAGACCACTCACCCATTACTGCCACGGGCAAAAGAGACTTGACTTGGGGAAAATTCATTTATTGCCGATCAGTAGAACTAAAATCAAATACTAAAACACCTTCTCCCCATCCATCCCTTCTTCCCGGGCTCAGCTTTGCTCCTGATTTCTCTCCCTCCTCCCCCTGAGCAGCACAGGGGGATGGGGAATGGGGGTTGTAGTCAGTCCATCACACTCTGCTGCTCCTTCCTCCTCACACTCTCCCCCTGCTCCAGGTGGGGTCCCTCCCACGGGAGACCCTCCTCCACCCACTTCTCCAACATGAGCCCTTCCCAGAGGCTGCAGTTCTTCACAAACTGCTCCAGCGTGGGGCCCCTCC
>NW_010265047.1:288-1935 GCF_000690775.1 Eurypyga helias | reverse complement strand
CCCCCTGCCGGGCCCCTGCTCCGGCACGGGCTGCCACAGGGTCAGAGCCTCCTTCGGGCATCTCCCTGCTCCAGCGTGGGGCGCAGGCGTGACTCCTCTCCCCACCACAGCCCGCGTACAGCATCCGCACACCTCCACACCCCCCCCCAACACAGGCCTTTGGGACTGGTTAGGGCTGAGGGTAGCAAGAGAAGGGACAAGCAGAAGCCGGTCGGCAGAACCCCTGGAGTTCTGTGACAGCAGGCACCCGCCCTTCCCTTGGCTGTCTCTCAGGAGAGCACAAGGCACCCCAGGTAAGGCCAGGCACAGCTCAGGACATCATCTGCCACCCAGACTTTAGGTCTCGGCATTTAGAAGGGGCAGGACTTTCAACACCAGCCTCCAATAACCCCTCCCAGCTTTCACCACCCAGACCTGGATTTCCTCATGCCCGGTATTCAACAGCCAGAGGTCAGCAACTAGATGAATTCAGCCATGAAAATTCAGCATTCAGCATCTGAAAGCGTCACTGCTCTGCCACCGAAACTCCAGTTGAAACCTCAAAATTCTCTTGGACACAAGACGAGGAGCGAGGTCTCCTGCTGGAGGCCAGTCTGCGGGCAGCACTCAGGCTGCGCTGCTACAGCCGCTGCAAGGGCAAAGTGGCTCCGCACTCAACCTGCTGCGGGTGACCTTGAGAGCGTTGTGTAACTCCAAGGCTTTTAAGTGCCATCAGCCAGCTGCATCCCAATCACAGCACAGCCAGGTCACATTTCTTAGCAGCAAGGTCAGAACAGCTCTTCAGGAAGAGGCTGTCCATGGAAGAATAATTTGTTACTGAAAATACTGTAGGAGACATCTCCGATGACCTCTCCAGCCCTTCCTCCACCAGGAGTGCCGCCAATCCTGCCTCAGCTCAGCCCGGGATCAGCTCTGGCCGGGTCACGCAGGCAGAGTCATCGCTAGGCTGCGCCTCCTCTTTGCGGGAGATGCACAAACGTGCCTTGTCCTTCACGTGGCTGACACAGTTAACATTTTGGTAGCTTAATTAAATAAAGAGCATGCACAAGTGACAGGTCCAAACAGACTTCTTTATTTCTCTGTAATAAGTACAGCACTATCTGTATTCCGAAGTCCCACAGGTCTAACCATTCCTTTCCTTCCCTGCTATCCAGAAGTGAATTACCATAAGAAGGCTCCCGTCCGGTCAGTCTGTTCCCTCCAGCTCATGCCCTGCCCATCCCTCTGCTCCCTGCGAGCAAGCAGGACTCTACACCAGGCTCCTCTTCCCTACAAGGGAGCAGATTCTTCACAGGAGAGAAGAAACACCTACAGGGAAGAGAGAAGTTCAGCATTAGGTGCACATTCCGGGAGCTAGAATTAGTGGAAGCCCTGCCCTAAGGTGCCCAGATCAAGACACAGCTACTGACGTCTGCTTTTAATCAGTGCAGCAGGATTAGGGAATCAACTAAAGAAAGCAGCAGGCTTCCCACAGCTGCAAGAAGTGAACCTGTAAGAGAATACCTCCAGTCTTGGTCAGGATCATCCTCCTGCCCGTTCAAGTTCCTTTCCGCATTCCAGGACACAGGAAAAGCAAAACTGCTTCCTACGTTTCCTGCCCTGAAGGGCACTATAACCCCAACAGATTGCTTCCCCAACCTTTCAACC
>NW_010265047.1:0-257 GCF_000690775.1 Eurypyga helias | reverse complement strand
GGGGGGTCCCCCGGGCCGCAGCTCCCTTGCTGCCGGGCCATGGCGCAGACTCACCGCTGCTGTGCTTGCACTGCTTCAGAGCCTCGTTGAAGCCCTCGCAGAGGGTCAGGTCCCGCTGGGCGGTAGCACATTCCAGGAACTGCTTCATCTCGTAGTGGCAGGGCCCGTAGGGCGACTGCGGGTACGCGGGCTGCTGCCGGGGCTCCTGCAGGCCAGGACGCGCTTAGGGAAGGGGATCCGGGGGCGGCAGCTCCCGG
>NW_010265046.1:3442-23409 GCF_000690775.1 Eurypyga helias | reverse complement strand
CATGGCTCTGGCCATCCAGGCTTACAGGCTTACTTCATACTTCTTACTTCTACCGCAGCCTGGGTAGAGTCAAAACTGCTTGAGTCACAAACTGCGCCGTGTTGGTTTTCCCGGGAACAAATCCCTGTGCAATTGATAAGAGGGCATATCTACTTCAGAGGAAGTGCTCTGAATACTCCACCTTTATCTCTTTTTCCCTCTGCCAGTGCAGGCATTATAACCAGCTCTGCAGTCCCAGACGCACCCAGGTTCCAGCGCTGTTGTCCTGTCTGCAGAGCCTCCATCTCTCTCACATAAGCAGAGCTCCCAGCTGCGACTTTACATTCAGGTTTCCAGTTACAGCACAACCTGGCAGGAGTGAATCTAGCTTTCACCAGCACCTTTTGCAGCTTGATCCCTTATTCTCTGGGTGAACCCTGCTCATAGGTGCAGCTGCTGCTGGGCAAATATTTCAAAGGCAGGGATTTTTCCAGCCACACCATCACCTCCCTCAGCTTTCTAAAACGTAGTGGTCTGAGAGACTCAGTCCATCAAGACACCATGTGTTTTCCATTCCCATGCAAACAATCCTTATAGGAGATAAGGGTCTCTCATGCCCCTCTGTTTCTTCTCTGCTGTGTAATACAGCAACACTACTTCCATCAGGAAGCCATAACATCCCACCTAAAGACAGAGCTTTAGCACTTGAAGTAACCCACACCTAAATGGGATTTTGCACAACAGACATAGAAGAACCATCTTGGTGGATTTAGTTTTTTTAATTCTCTTTCTGGCAGCAGACACCTGAAATGTCACGCCAGCCCACAGAGCCGCAGGAGCTCGCACAGCACACTCCCTCCAGCATGATACAGATGTGCTGCTGTTACCCAGTGCTGCTGTCACCTCGTGTAAATCTCAGCCTCTGCTTCACTTGCAGAATACTTGCAGAACCTCACTTTATTTATGAATAGCCTATCACTGTTTGCAAAATACTGTCCAACTCATTCAACATAGCTTACTGAACAATATCTGTCTCTGTCTAGAAAAGCTATAATCAGTTTAAGACTTGTGTATTACATTGCACCAAGAAGAAGAAGGAACTTTGTGGTGTTACTAATGATAATCCTGATTCTTAACAGGCTTGTGCAAGGTAAGGAAATACAGTGAAATTATATGTGAAGCCAATGGAAGTTTGTTACCAAATCTGGTGCAGCAGGATTTCAACCTGATGTTTTAGATCTTTAAAACAAGTGCACAGAATAAACTGCAGTAACTACTCCAGCTGTTCAATGATGAGCAGCTAATCAATCAACTTTTCACTGGAACAGAAATTGCTAAGTAACATGTTTTAAAAAATCTAACCAAACGTTCAGAAAAGACAAAGAATTCCAATGACACTTTGCACCTTAGTTTAAAAAAAAAAAAAAGGTCTGTTCCTAGAAAACAGTCTTTAGCCAAATCCTGCTTCACTTTCATTTTCATTTTTAGCTTCTCCTAAGTAAACTTCATTGCACTTGCTCCAGGCTTGCTGGGAACACCAGTGAGATAAACCATGGGGTTTCGCCTTTATGTCTGTTTTACCATCTCTAACATGCTGGTTTTGCTTCTGTAATGTACAACAGGCTTCTCTCACCTAACATTTTCAAAGTTCAGTGAATACGGTAATGGGTAGACTAGTGCCTCCTCGTTTGCTTGTGTAGCAACATGATGGAAATTCTTTCCTAAATGATGACTTTGGACGTGTAGATGTGGACTGAACTACAGATGATAAAAAACTCATGTAAAAGATTTTTATCCTGAAAACCATTTCTACATGAACCCTAGTACAGAGTATTCTGACAGTTATTTGTTGACAAAGTGAGCATATTTTGCTGAACAGAGCTTAATACATTTTGCAAGGTTGGTTAAGAGCTATTTTGTTATGTTTGTGCTGTTTTTAATGGGATAGAGTTAATTTTCCTCACAGTAGCTAGTATGAGGCTATGTTTAGGCTGTGCTGAGAAGAATATTGATAGTATACTAATGTTTTTGGTTGTTTCTAAGGAATGCTTATGTCAACTCAAGGACTTTTTTCAGTTTCTGATACTGCACGTGTGTTCCCAGCTTCTTCTATACAAGAAGCTAAGAGGGGACAACGCCCGAACAGGTGGCCCAAACTGACTAAAGGGACATTTCATGCTTCCGATTGTCATACTCAGTATATAAGTTGGGGATTTGGCCAGAATGGGAGGCACTTGCTCTCTCTGGCTCCAGCTTTCAGGCTCTCTCTTGCTCTGGCTCTCATTACTAAGGAACTGGCTGGGTGTCAGGCGGCAGATGGTGAGCAGTTGTATCACTTTTGTTTGTTTTTCCACTACTTTCATTATATGTTATTAGTAGTAATAGTTGTATATTAGGATTACTAGTATTGTTAGTATTATTGGTATCATTATATTATTTCATTTATTTTCAATTATTGAATTGCTCTTATCTCAATCCATGAGTTTCCTTGTCTATTCCTTTCATTCTCCTCCCCATCCCACTGGGGAGGAGGGAGGAGAGCAAGCAGCTGTGTGACACTTGGTTGCTGGCTGGGGTTAAACCACAACAGCATACTGTTCTGCTGATACTGCAGGTTGCTCAAGAAAGGGAGACTATCATGCTCCACTGAAGCCAAAGCCTACTTATTCGGAAGTCTACCTCAATGGAATAACCAGCAGAATTAAGGCTTTAGATCTTATTCCTGAATGAATTAGCATCTGCTCAGCAGAATCCTCCATACAGAATGAATCTGTAACTTTGTTATGTCTCATTCTTCACTGATCATAAAGATTAATATAGTCTTACACAGCAACAATGTGACATTTGCCTGCTCAAGAATGACCTCATAACAAATACAGAGGGATTCTTTATATTATGTAAATTTCTAGGATAATACAACTTCTTTTAATAGATCACACAGATACCTCTTATGTCTACTATTTTACTTCCTTTAAATATAAAATTCTGATGTCATAAAATTGAGTGTATTGTTTAAAAGGGTAGTAATTTCTAACTGTTACCTGACCATTTCCCTGTATTCACATCTGAAAAATAAAACGTGTCCTGTAATTTGCAAACTTTTTTGGCAGATGAATAATAATGATCGGTGACTTGTGTCTGCAAAATTAAATTATAGCTCACCTAAAACTTACTTTTCAGTATTATGCAGTATATGAACTGGATAATTAACTGGAAATGTATTTATGTTCATTTCTTTTTAATCTGTGAATAGAGTTATGACTCTTAGGTTTAGTAGTAGAGTTATCATCCACAAATAATAACACTTTGTCAAAGTTTAAATCATTTGACTGTAGTACACTTTCTATTTTTTGAGAATTTCAGTGCTGCTTCATTACTGCCTTGAAAATCATCAAGAAAAAAATTGACTATTCCACTGTTCCAAGTGGGTGATGATTAAGAAACTTGGAAACATTTTAATATTTGCATGTATTTAAGGCATCAGTGACTACAGAGAAAATTAATGTACTTTTCATCTAAGTCTCCATCTAAAAAGATGACCGTTTCTACTAAAAGCTTATACATTTTTGGCAATACAGTCTTTTCAAGATGTGTCAAATCTTGCAACTTAAGATCAACATTAAGTGATCCATGCAAATGTCTATGGGTGACATTGCAGTATACTGTTCCTCCTTCTTCTGGAACCAATTTGCCTTTTTTTTATATTTTGGTGATTTTTTAGAAAGATTTTAGTAATTATGTTCTCAGCAGCTATGCTAGAATTATTTTAATAGTCCTTTCCATTCACATGCTGTTTTACATGTGACAGTCCATTATAAGTAGCGGAGAAACTTCTACTTCATAAACTACAGCCCATGATAATTACTTCTATTGTTACTGAGCCATGCAAAATCATTTCTATACTTATTCTAGGAAGTTCCTCTTCCTTTAGCAACACCTGAATCACAGTCACTGTCAGGGGCACAGTCTATGTAGGATTCAATCAACTAAAAGGTACACAAATGATATTGTATGTAACCCTTCATCGGGATCCTTTTCCTGCTTCCCATGTCTGTTCCTGTAGTCACTGTATCTTTTTTAATTTCTCATTAGTATACTGTAAAAATAATCTCTGAATATGGAAGGTGTAATCATAGATATGAACTTAGCTAAAATTCTTTAAGACAAATTGGAGCTGTTGTGGAAATATGTTTCAAATTTGTATATTTATTTTAATGATGGCTAAATATTTTCTATCTGAAATTTTAGAGATATTTGATATGTCAGCTATACATCTTTATTTTTAGAAGCTTTTTTCTTGAAATAGTGTATACAGAACACGATCGAGAAACTAGTTAAGTGGGAAGCAAGAGGCTTCAGTAAAGAGACCACAGATTTACAGGAGAGAATTTGTAGCTTCTGTTACAGTCATTTCCAGTTCTTTACTTGACTAACAAGTTTTCATGCAGAAGTCTCAGTTTATGATTTGATAAATTTTGGTGGAATTCAAGATTTTATTAATTTCAGATCTCTTTTGAAATTTTCTTCAAGCTGCAGTAGTAAACTCAGTACTACACCTTCCATAGGCTCATAGAACAAAATGCATCTACAGCACAGTATAACGGGAGTCTGTGAGAAGTGCAGCTCTCATCCATATGTGCTGTTACATCTGGATGAATAGGTCTGGAGAGCTGTGGTAAGTCCTTTCCACCCTGTGTCTGACGATGCTGCTGAGATACTATTATTTAAAGCCCAATTCTACAGATTTTTTAAAGAATTCTTTCCAATAAGACATATTAGTGTTCATACAGGCCAAGCTTTTATTATTCAAATCAACATACCTTTCTAGATGGAGATTACTAAAATAATTAATTTATTCAACTTTCTTATTTAATTTTACAGTACAAAATGAAAGGTCTGATACAATATTGGATTTTAACAGAAAAACTCTTAATCACAATGGTACATCTGTGGTTTGTATTTCAGATATGCTATGCAGAACAGTTTTAGGACAACATGAAGAATAGGGGTTTTTCTAAAATTTATTATTAGTTTTTATCTAAAGATGAAGACTTGTATTATAAGATCTGTGGCATTATGAAATAAAATAAAATAAACTTCGATATCCTTGCACTCAGTTAATGAGCCTTTCACAAAGATAATCATGTTCAATTTACAAAACTTTGGTGGGAGTTGATAATTTTTTGCCCCTCTAAATTTTAGAAGTCTTTTCAAATTCAACAGAGAGTAGCTATTTCACTCATCTCAATTTAACAACATTCAGTAGGCAAAGTGGCAAAATCTGGATTTTTAGTTTAAAAGTTTCTTTTTATTTTGATAACTTCTGAAAAGCATAAAAATATTGTTTCCAGGTAACTGAGAAGCATGCTGGGATGTTTTGTATAAGCAGGTAGGATTATAGTCTGAAACAGAAAAAAAAATCACACAAAAGAAAACTTTTCCTGCAAGCCATGAAGTGTAAGTAGATCTTCTGTAGAGTCACCCCTTCAGCAGCAGCTAATTTTCCTCTGTAGAAAACATATAGTGGCTTCTACTGTGACATTTTTTTCTTTTCCACATTTTCCCTGAATATTTCTATCCATTTTTTTGCTCATCCTAAAAAGCTCTGTGTCGTTGTGCTCTGTTGTCATTGGGGTCTGAACTGGCAGTGCAAGTCCAGTAAATCTCCATTGCTGTTGAATGACACCAGTTTCATCACACTTATTGCACTTCATTCACACGGGTCAGCTTTGTCTTTTGTTTAATGACACTTCTTAAACTCCATGAGGATTTTCATGGACTACCTAAATACTGACTCTGGAAAAGGAAAGAAAAGGGTGCTTGATATTTCCAAACATTTTCAATTCATTGATTGCTACGCCAAAATGCTTGCAAAATTGCAGTCTCTGTAGAAAACCTGTGTTTAAAGGACAAATCAACAATAATTTCTCAAGAAGCTGAAACCTTTAATCTTCATATGGATACTTCTAGAGTCTTGCCAAGAGTCATCTGGAATGGATAAAGATAAAAATATCTTACAGGAAAAAGCAATCTTAGGGCTGTTTTACTGCTAATAGAGAAGATGATGTTAAGCTGTGTTACCAATCAGAGTGAAGACGTGGCAGCTTGGGGATCAGCTGATTTAACAAATGAGGAAAATTGTTGAACTCAACAAGAAGGTTAAAGAATGTGAGCTTTGAGGTAAGAATACATGTCTAAAGCTCAAGTCCTTAACAGTATTTACATGCAGTAATAAAAGGCACATGAATTGGCTCTCAATATGCAGTCTCATGACTAACTTCTTGGCAGGTAGTAGTAGTTGCTTAATAGTGAGCCAGTATTCTGCACCCAAAATATGGCTGCCTTTGGGTCATTGGAGTAGGTGTCATATATATTTTACAGAGAAATAAATAGTCATATGTGGGAATTGTATCACTAGTGTGAAATCACTGGACTGGAAAATAGACCCAGACTCAGAAAAATGCTCATAGAAGAAGATTGATTTGGTGTAACTGGGGCTTAGATATGTCAGAGAGAATGAAGAAAAAAAAAAAAAAGAGAATGTTAGAAGATCAGAGAAATATTTGTATGACTTCAGGAAGTTACTGCTCGAAACTTGAAAATTGCTAACCCTCAACTGAGCTGCAGTAATTCCTCTTGTGAACATCTTACCTTGCTGAAAATGCAAAGCAAAACTGAGTTTTTTAAAACCCAATTGTTTCACTTCATATATGAAGATGAAAATACAAGGTCTCTTATCACGGCTCAGCTCAGGGCTGAAAGTACCATTAAAAGTTATATCCTCCTTAAGGTCACCTTAACCTGAAAAACCCCTGCCTTGTGATCATGACTATCAGCTCAAAATTTTGGCAATTTGAGCTTTGAAGCTTCACTTGAGAACTGTTTTTTGTTCCTAGAAGTCTCAAGATAGACAACACTGTGAGTAAATGCCCTTCCATGTCAGCAAAGTATTCATAAAATAAGCAAGATTTAACCATAAGAAGCAGTTTGTTTAAGTAATCTTACTAACTGCTTTTCAGCACTCATATGTGTGATGATCAGTATATTGAGAAGACAAATATATTAAAAAAGGCAAAGAGTGAGTCTTCAAATCAATGCCAGGCCTATTTACAAAGAGCATTAAAACTGGAAATAATACTGATTTGTGAGGGCTGAAGCGAAAGGCGGACAATGTCCTGAAGAGAATGGGTTAACTCCTGCAGGCATGCTGTTAAAAAATCTGATGCCTTTTCCTGGGTATAAGTGTTATATCTCTTACTGTTACAAGATCAGTTCATGAGATTGGATCAAGGAACATTTACTTCACTGGTTATTGTTATATATATATATGATTTCTAGGAAACATAGTTCAAATGAAGACTAGAGTTAAATGCAAATGATCATAGTATGTATTTTGTGAAAGAAAGCTGCTGTAACTTTTGCAGGCAGAAACATTAAAGAAAGATATTTTCCCATTCTGACTTCACTGACTCCAAAATTAAAAGGAAAAAAAAACCCCACAACAGGCACTTGCATTTATATTAATAAAATATATTAATAGAAATACATAAATAATAATAAGATGTTGCAGCTATAAATGCAACAGGCAATTTTTGATAGGACTATACATTTCTCAAACTCCAAGTTATTTACATACATGGTCTATTTACACATAAAATTATTTTCTTAAAAAAGTAAAATAATCATTTCAGGTAAAATAAAATGTTGTTCACTAATCCTGTATAAAAACCTGAGCAAAACCAAAAATAAAGCAAAAATCCACATATCAGTCTGTTAACTCAGCCTGAAAAAAAACATGTCCTTGGTTTCTCTTCAAGTTCTTTCTTCTCCCTCTCCTATAGCTCCCATACATGCTTCTTTCATCTCTGATGTGGTGATTTCCTCAATAGTATCTGTCTGGAAAATGAAGAAAAAGCAAAAAAGAAGTAAGCATTGGTTTGAACAGTGGAAAATTAAATTCTGGGAAAAAGGGAAAAACGAAGATAGGGCGACGCAGAATCTTGAAAGTAACCTCTTTTGAAGCTAGAATGCCTTTTAAAAATATTTGACATTATCTTGGTAAATATTTTGCAAGTCATATCAGCAGTGATAAAATTACATTTCATTTTAATCTGAATGAACTGCATTCATTAACAGGAGGCTGGAATCTTGCTTAAAAAGGCAGCTCATGACATTACTATGCTTCAGTTCTGCTTTAGTCTGATCAAGGACCACATTTGGACCCCAGTTATTTAAAAAATGCACTCATTATTATTGACAGAGGGCATTTAGGAAGACAGGTTCTATAAATCTTACATGCAAAACCAATAAAATATGGAATGTGAAGATAATTATTATTCTACCTTTTTTTGGTGTTGTAACTATGTGCCCAGATGTTACCTGACTTCTGTTATTATTTTTAAAGCTAATATATACTAAAAATCCAAAGAATAAGCAGTTCTAGAAATTGTTGAAGAAAAAAATATACAAAACAGCTCATTTTATCACTATTCCTTCTTATGAACAATTAGGACCATGATGTTGCAAAGGTATCTGTTCAGTTAAAATCCTTGAGTCATATAAAATACCAAACATGACCACGATGAGGTCTCACCACCTGATGAAATATATATTCAGAAATCTTTGTTACTTACAAGTGAAGAAACTCTTCTATTTAAAAAAAAAAATTGTATTTTTTATTTCTCACTATGTCTTTATTTCTTATTAAAAGATAATCTTATAACTTTATACTATTTAAAACATAGTAGCTATAATTCATATTTCATTTTGCCCTTGTAGTAATGTGGACTTACAGGTATTGATCTAGCAACTAGCTAAAACAAAAAAAAACCCTGTTCTGAAGTTTGAAATGGTACCATTTTCCAGGTCTGATGAAAGTGACTACTATCATAAATGTTGTGTTTCTTTCAAAACCCCAGCTTTCATGTCATTATAAAAACACATGCAGATATTTTTCATCTTTCTTCAAAGGTAGGAACCATGTCAGGATCACTAGTTGATGCATTTAGGCATTGTCTGACCTCTTCTTTTTTGGGGCTGAGGAGATTTTTCAGTTCAAGATCTTCATCTACTGGTAAGAACATTAAAGAGTAATTGTGAACAACAAGTCTTTGAATCTTGAAGCAGAACTGCTTCCTGGAAGCTCTACATCTGGCTCAGATTTCTGCTTATAAAACACTCTCTTCCACAGTCGTCTGTGGAACAAGCTGTGCTGATTTCTCTTCCCAAGGGAGGCAGCTGTAACAGGTCATGGGCTCTGGTGTCAGAACAAGACTTTGTAGAGCCATACCACTCCCCCAGCATTTTACTTTGTGCTGTAATTACTGCTAACCTATACTCAGAAGATTCTGTAAGATCAATTTTTCTCATAAACTGATTTTCTTAGTGAATTTTGATGACTGATCTCTGATATTTTCATTCTTTCCTACATACAGCTCCTTTTTCTACTACTTCTACATTCACTGAAAAACAACCACAGTCACATATTTGCATTTCTTTTTAGACACGTTATTTTGACAGGAAGGAATAATACCATCTTAGGGCAAATGACACTGAAAAGATATACAATCATTCCTCATTTTACAAAGAGCCTATTTTATTAAAAAATCATAATATCAGTAAGATGTGTCTTCATGGGTTAACAAACATTTTGTTTCCATTAAAATCTGATTAGAGAAATTAACTAGTATTTTACATAATAATACAAAGAGCATAGTGAAATAGCCCTCTGCAAAGGAATGGACTATATAGGACTGTGAGTCCAAAATTCCTTTCTGCTCAAGTGAAAGTATTGTTCATGTTTTGATCACTATAAACCACCATGTTGTTCAACATGAAATGCAGGAATGATTGTGAATATATGTATGTGTAGGGCGTGAACTTCATAAAAGTTGAGTCAAAGCAGTTTTAGCTTAAGGATAACTTTACGGTAATGCAGTAATTTGTTCTTCAGTGCATCAGCCAGAGAAGGACCTTAATTTCTTCTAGCTGTGACGCCTCCCAGTTGCAAGCATCTGCTCTGAAAAGCTGCAGGAGAAACAGAATGGTCAAAGATGATGGAGAGGTTGTGGGCTCCTTTCAAAGGATTCAGAGACACTAAAGAAACAGCAGAGAGCGCCACAGAGCACATAAAACAAGCGATAATGGTTTAGGTCAAAGACAAAAGTAGCTTGTTTGTAATAGCCCTAAAAAATGAGAAAGATAAGAGACTTGATTCAGCATGTACAGTACTTTTCTTGCATAGCTAATCCACAACCATTGTCTCTTGGAAACTTCTGAACTATATATCACTTTTTTGTATCATCGGCATTCTCTTCCTTAAACACACGAAATTCATCCTTGAACTGATTTAAACTCTTGGCTTTCCAGAATGGCAAAGCACTCTGAATCATTCCTGCATGTTGTAGGAGGAATCATTACTTTTATTTTTTTTATTTTTAATTATTTCTGATAACATCATTTGGTGTCTTTATTTTATTTTTGCACTTTGTTCACTCTTCTACAACTTCTTTAACTCTGTAGTCCTGTATTACATCTCCTTGCTTTTTTTTCACACTGAAGAGTCCTAATATATTATATTTTTTTCTTGGATGGAAGAAGGTCCATCCTTGTGATCAGTGTAAAGACCTTCTTGAACCTTACCCTTCAACCTGCTGTTACATCTCTGAGTTAGGGAACCAGTATTTAAGTAGCAGGTGAACCATAAATTTATTCAATGATAAAGTAATTTTCTATGCTTTGCACTTCATTTCTCTCCTAATAATTCCTGACATACAATTTATGTTTTTGTTTTATTCCATTTGCTTTGTCTAGGACCACTTAGAGAAAGGTTGACAAAGAATAAAGTTACTGGAAAGATATGGAAGAGAATGAGGTCTTTGTTGCCTAACAAAGGTATCTTTGTCTGGAAGACAGTGAGATGTATAAATCTGGAATTCATAGGTTTCCTGTGAAAACAGGAACTGGTGGTTCTGAAGACATCAGATCACATTTGAAATTCCAGAATATGGGTTGTAACTGTATTTTTATTGTAGAAATGATGAGTTGCTGCAGCATTTGAATGCAGAAACATAAAGACTGCTGTACCTGGCCTGACCATGACAGTCCCATGGATCAGTTGTTGATCAGGATGTTTACTTACTATATGTGCTGATATTGCTTCAGATACTATCCCACACTAACAAATTATAAAATGGTGTAGACACATTATTGAAAAGCTGTTGCACTCTAAGGAGTTCAAACCTGTTGACAACCTGATATTATCCAAATAACATCAGCAATGAATCAGTAGTAATCCACTTCCTTAGAAAGGATGCTGCAGTATTGATACCAGATATTTTGAAAAATGCATCAATGACTCCTTATAGTGATTAAGCTTCAACTGGTATTTAAAGGTTGTTTCCACCCCTATCCAGTAAAGAAGGTGCATGACTTAATAATCTTTTGATGAATAGATTACAAATGCTCTTTTCTTGCCCTAAAATTGTTCAGCCACTGTAACCAAAATTTAGAATAGCACCCCTGGAACATGGAGTTTTAACACTATTGGTCTTGGAACAGTTGTCTGAAGCTTGCTGTATAAAGCTCTCTCCCCTTGTATTGTTCCTAAGGGAAGTTTCAGTAGACATCCCAAAAATTTATGGACTGAGAAATGTGATGCATGACACAATGGTAAAACAAGAGTTAAGTTTATCGTGCTGGCTCCGCTACCATAGCTTCTGAAGATTAGGAAACTCAGCTTAAAATATGGCCTGGTAGTGACTAATAACTTAGCCCTGACTGCTGGAGAACTGGTATTATTTAATGTCTTTTTGTCAATGTGTTACACATCTGTAGACACAACATGACTTGATTACAAGGATTGCCTATAAAAAGTTTACTGTAGATGTGGAACTTTAAGTGGTAATTAAAAAAATTATTCCCTGGGTTTCTGTAGTTACTTAAGACCCAATACCTGTTTGGGTCAAGTGATATATACACTTTTTTCAAATTCTAATACTGTACTGTATGGCCTGATTGTACCGTTGTGCCTTTGTACACTTGCAATTACCTATCATAATGGTATGTTGGCAATAGATAACAAAATAAAATTCTCTATAGGTATGTTTGCATACTGCCAAGAAGGACTAGAATATTTTAATTTCTAAAGATTTAAAGTGTTATTGTTTCTTAACCTATTGCAAACAAATATGATTGCAGATATACTCATCAAAACATTTTGTTATAGCTTCTGCTTAAGTAAAGTTTTTGGTATATATTGCTTTCATGCTTGTTTTTTGTGGTGGATATTAGTGTCAGAATATTCAGTTAGAGCTGAATAGGTCAAGAATTCTTGGAAGGTCAGGCAGTGAGGATGTCTGACATGGGCCTGCCTATGAAAGAAGGGATTGTCTTCCATGAGGGCACCAGCTGTCAGGATTTGAGCTGATGACAAATTCATGTGAATGAGCTACAGTAAATGGCTATGCCACTGGCTCTCCCTGTGAGCAATCTGGCTTGATTAGCTGGAATACTTAACACAGGAGTCTGCTTCTTTCAGGGTAGTATGTGATATACTACTCTCAGGTCAGTCAGAAGAGCCCTGAGCCTGGTGGGGATCTTTCAGAAGAGTCATCTTTCTACATCATAAATTGCTTTTTTTGAGATAAGTAATTAATAGCAATCACTTCAACAACGTTGAAAATTAGGTTTTAAAGCTTGATTTAGTTAGACTTATGTTTTTTTTAGCCTTATGAGGTTGGAAAACCATATGTAATTTGATATAAAAATCAGGGTTCTTCTTTGGGGAGAGGAAGAAACAATGTTTTTTTTCAGACTGCAACTTAGTGTTTAGCTCCTGCTGCTGTTTTGTACCTTGTTAGTCTCTCTGGGAAACTGATGTATGAGAAAATGCTTTAGCATTTCACATTTAAACAAACATTACCTGACAGAACATTCAGGCATTATGCATTTGTAAGAAGTTTTCTCCTTCCTTATTTCTCAGTCTACCCTGGGAGAAGATATCAGCATCTGTTAATAAAATAACCATGCTAAGTAGAACACGCAGTTGACACTGGCATCAGATTGTGGTTTTTTGTTTGGTTTTGGTATTGTTTGTGTGTTTGGGTTTTTTTTTAATTGGCACTACAGAGGTATTCCAGTACAACAGAAAAATCTTATAATAGTAAGGGTTATATTACTGAAATGCTCTAGGTTTTTTTTTTTTCTTTTTTGATCCTAGAGATAACTTCTTCAGTGTTCCCTGTGAATATAGAGGAAAATGTTTATTCAAGGTCTCATAAACTGCATATTGCTGATCCAAACTAAGACTTGGCTTTCCACAGGGAATCGTTCAGGAGCTTCCCAGCCCATCATCCTATTTTGAGGTATGAAATCAGTATTGTGTATACAGTATCTAATATGTACTCATTATCAGCACGCATATGCTGAGGATTTTGAGGAAGTGTCTAGCTCTATAGATTGACCTGTGTTTTTAATAACAAAAACTTACAATGTTTTTACTAGTATTTTCAGCATTATCTTCTAAACCAGCTTAAAAGATTCAAAACAATGCCAATTCAGACCCTTTAGCTAAGAAGTGAGCTCAACATGGAATTATTTGGTATTAATACACCTTCTTAACTAGCTCAGCGGAGGATCTATTTTAAACTAGCACACTCCATCAAAATAAGAGAAGCTTGGTGGTATAAATAGTGTACAGTCTTTAGCTGAGCATGTTAGTGGCATGAAACAAAACTTCTGATTTGCAGAAATACTAACCAACTAAGCCTCACAACCCTGTATTTGACTTTGTTGGGGAAAATAAAAATTAATACCATCATTAATCTAGAACAATTAAATTTTTTCTTAAAAGTAACTGCCAGGTTTTAATCTATTTAGCAATAAGCTATGAGAGCGAAGTTGTGTGTAATGCTCTGCATAGCTTTGATTAAATTGCATTAAGATACTGGAGTGAACAGCTACTAGTATTTGCTGTAGAGTACAACACTTTGAGAGACAGGACAGTCTTTATAGGACAAGAGGAAATGGCCTAAAGTTGTGCCACAGGAGGCTTAGATTGGATATTAGGAAAAACTTCTTTACCAAAAGGGTTGTCAGGCATTCGAACAGGCTGCCCAGGAATGATTGACTCATCATCCCTGGATGTATTTAAAAGGTGTGTGGATGAGGTGCTTCGGGACATGGTTTAGTGGGTGTATTAGCAGTGTTATGTTAACGGTAGGACTTGATGACCTTAAAGGTATTTTCCAACCTAAAAGGTTTTACGATTTATTCCCATAGTAGAAGAAGGTTCAACAACACATGGCTCTGTAGTAATCATACTGTTCCCATTTCTATTAATGGACTACAGCCATGTACTGTCCTAGCTATATAAGGCCTAAGGACTTGCCTGGCCTTGTCTAGACTTGTCCAATCTTATTTTAGCTATTCCTATTTGAAGAAGAAAATTATACAACAGTTAGGTGACTAGAGTTTAACTTGCTTTAACTAGCTTTATTTTAGCTTTATACATCTAGATAGTTTTAGCCTGAATAAATTATACTGTATACTGTAAATGTCTAAAAAAGCCAAAGTTTAAGTTTGAATTTAAGAGCTGATAGACACAGCCCTCAGAACAGCCAGCACAGTTCTCTGAGCAGATGCCTTCAAGTCAATGAATAATTCTGTTCACAGGAATAACTTCAGTTTACAGGACAGTTTGCTAGGAAAGGTATAAAGCTGAAGTTGTTGCGAAGGCTGAATTTTGCCAGAGCGCATGTGTTAACCAGACGTGGTTCATAATGCTTTACACCATGACTGTCACTGAAATGAAGTTGCAAAACTGCACAGCTGCTGATGTGTCCTGCCAAAAATACTGCAGAGTGGGCACTGTGGGTCTTCTGGGCAGATCTTCTACTTTTTCTTATCCAATCCTTCCTCTTCGTCACCTGATCTTTGAAGGATTTTTTTTTTCCTGTGTTCTTGAGGCAGCTGCAAGTGGCTAAACATATTGGAATTCCCTGATACTGAAGAGAGAAATAGAAGTAGACAGAGTTCCTGTGGGAGAAGGGCAGGTGGCAATGGGAAAAAAGAGTTTTACTTTAATAGATTTTCACAGCCATGAAGGACTGAGTGGCAGAGAAGGAAATAATTGTCTTTGCTCTGAGCAGATGGTCAAATCACATTGCCTTGCTCCCACATAGCTCGGAAAACAAAATCCTGGATAGCACTGATAGCCTTGTAGTGCCAACCCTAGCCAAAACACACACTGAGGGATATTTGCAGCATGTACAGAAGGACAGTGTGCCCAATGAAAAATATATGGATCCCCCTGCCTCATGCACACACAGCAATAGGTGTCTTCTGGTGAGATCTGAAAGGAAGGACTGGTGATGTAGGACACCTGAGGCAGATGAAAAGGCAGAGGAGGAATGTTATAGGTATATTTTGACCTATTTTCTTACTGATATTAAAAAAAAAAACCACACTACAAAACCCCACAAACCACCAACAACTTGTTTTTAAGAAGGTTATTTCAAATTTTGTGAGATTTCCCTGCTCAGCTCCCCATAAAGCACTGTATGCCTGCCAGTAATTCAGGACTGACACAGATGTGTTGGCAAGCAACCTGAGCTGATAGACTGGAAGTTCTCATGCAGGCTCTTTCCTCTCCTCTTGGACAGCTGTTACCCACACCAAGCAATCCTATACCACTGCAGCAACCTGTGAGAGCAGCCAGCTGTCCATTTCAGCTCTTGTCAGTTCATGGTTCTTAAGAAATTGATATGGGGTGTAAATAAAACAGATACAGTAAAGACTGTCCACCAAGTGGTTGGTTTTTCAGTGTCTGAGAACTTCACCTACAAAAGAAGCTACTCTCTCTTTTAGTCTTCAGAGAGGCAAATGCACTTTACATCTGTCATTCATTTTCTTCCGGACTTTACTCCTTTAAGTGGTATACACCACACGTCTCACATGTGACAGGTTACCGACATCTCTGCAGCACAAGGACAGAGTATTTGAACCCCATCATAGCTATAGCAGTGCTTTAAGAATGTGCAGTATCTGACAAAGTATTTCCAAGGCCAGGTTTTCAAATCTTCAGAAAACAATTACTTTGGCAGGAACAACTTACTGATTCTTTCAGATTATGTTTCTGGACCTAATAACTGAGAACCCTACATCCCATGATATGTTGATGGGGTCCTGTTTTACATAGAAGTGTTTTATTAGATTTTTTTCTTCATTTTAAGATTTTTTATCAATCAGTAATTGCTATTAAACACTAATATATGAATCCCTTCCTATTTACTTCTATGTCTTGCCTTTTGGAGGAAAAAAAAAAGCTTGCAGTAATGAATTTAGGATTTAGCTTGATCCTTTCCTTCTTTGTAATGTAATGGGCAGCACAGAAACTCTGGAACTGAGAGAGAGGATATTTCTGCAGCTTTAGAGAGCTGAAATCAACTCTGTGCCACTGTGGTGATCAGGTAACCCTCCTGGACCTGCAGGTACAATATTATGGGGTTTGCACAATTCTCAACCTTATCTTTGGGAACTCCATTTTATAGAATCACAGAATGGTTTAGGTTGGCAGGGACCTTACAGACCATCTAGTTCCAACCCCCCCTGCCATGGGCAGGGACACCTTCCACTAGACCAGGTTGCTCAAAGCCTCACCCAGCCTGGCCTTGAACACTTCCAGGGATGGGGCATCCACAGCTTCTCTGGGCAACCTGTTCCAGTGCCTCACCACCCTCTCCAGGAAGAATTTTTTCCTGGTATCTAAATCTACCTGCTTTCAATTTAAACCCATTACCCCTTGTCCTGTCACTACAGACCCTTGTAAAAAGACCCCCTTCAGCTTTCTTTTACTTCCGCATGAAGCCCTTTGATCAAAGTATGCTGCAATTCAAAACTATGCAGTGTGTAGTAGGGTATCCTGGGAGCATTCTTGTATGCAACTGTATTGTGATATGTCATTATGAGATATAGAACTACCTAAAACACTTCTGCTTGATCATGGTATATTTATGGCTATGACTACATCTCCCTTTATGTTCTTTAAGAAGGTGAGCTGTGAAGGTAAAACAGAATACAGTTAGAACAAGTCATCCAGCTTTCTCACCAGGCAAGTGACACTGAGTGTACATGACTGATTGACACTCTGTATAACTTCTGTATGCCATGCATCTCGGAGGAGACCCCTCTGTTAGGTAGGTCTGATCCTGACTCTAAATTGTGAGAGTAGGAGCTGTGAATTAAACTCTTACTTATTCTGACTAGGTCATCTCTGCATATAAGCAGAGGCTTTATAAACTGCCCTGAAAGAACAGACTAAACTGAAATGGGTAAAGACAGTCAGGAAGCCTGACACAAGACTCAAACCTAAGCTGGTAGTTTGGGTATGATCTTACATAAGGTTGTCCTCTTTATAGAATTGTTTAAAAATAATGCTGTTTTCATGATCTCTCACCTTGTTATTCTTATCTGTAAAGTTTTTTTATGATGTAAAAAGCACTTCTCAGTAACTATAGTTTTAGCAAATTCATTCTTGTTGTCTTTTTCCTGAGAATGGTGGAGAAAGGACTCCCATAGGAAGCACAACTTTAGGATGGTGAATATGTTTATCTATACATGGTCCCAAAGTATGGACCATGGTTTTGAACTTTGTGGTATAGAAAGAAAAACTTTCAAAACTACTGAAACTTCTTTTGAAAATTCAGCTTGGTTATGATAGCAAATGGAAAACTCTTAAAATATCAAAGTTGGTTTTTTTCTGTGATACGAAATCCATAGAGGTACACTGGATACACTTTGAGCTTAATTTAAGTAAAGGGTAAAAAAGGCATTCCTTTCTCCTCTGGGAAGAAAACAAATTAATCTATCTGCCAAAAAACTAACACAGCATTGACCTGTGATTTTGGCTTCTTTCAGCAGCTCAGTCTCTTCTGCTGTTGCTAGAGTTGTTTCTTGTCTCCTTTCCCATACATGAATTACAGCAACTTCCTGCACTCCAATGTGTTGTCAAATTATGTAATGCTTTTCTGAGTAGCTGCCCAGTAGGGATAACTGTTTTAAACACCTTGGATCTTAAAGTTCTCCGAGTCACTCTCAAAATACAGCTGAAGTTGGTAGCCATGCTATTGCCTAAACAAAGACATTGAAATAGAATGCAATCTGAAATAAATGTGAGTGAATAGAAGAAAAGGTGAAATTCCCCCGATATTCATACTGCACAGGCTGTATTAGATTACAGGTATGCTGTGAATTACGATATTTACATGGGTATTGCATTAAAATTTAATGTTCATGTTATTTAATGTCATAATTTTAACTGTTTGGTTCTGCAATGCAGAAAAGCAGTAAAGAGAAACATAAACTCTTTAATTTTATTTAAAAGTGTCATCTTCCTCTTGCTGTGTATGTGACAATAAATCAGAACTTATAAGCCATTATCAGCCATAGGCATTACAAATTGATATATTTCCAAGTATGCTCGGCATTATAATGAACTTTAACATACTGCACATTGACATTCAACCACTATAAAAATACTTTCATTACAGGACAAATCTAACAAAGAACAATCTACAGACTTAAGTTTTACTTTGAAATGTCAGTTTCTATTCATAAACATTAATAACAAGTATTTATCCTAACAGCATTTGAAGGCAACAAAAAATAAGCCAATCTGTGTTTCAGGGTGTTATCATCAAGAAATGATGTGGTGGAAGGAGAGTTTTAAAACAAAACAGACTTCTTTGTTCAATCATTCAATTGTTGGGGTTTATTCTACAGCCAGATGTCTTGAACTGACATAGTAACAAGCTAAACTGTGTGGGGGGTTTATGCCCTAACCCCAAGACTTTCTGAATCAATGGCCTGATGACTATGTCTAAATTTGGCACTTACTACAATAAAAAGTGTTGTTAAATTGGAAGGCATACTTTTCCTTTCCAAAATTTAGTATTTTATCCTCTAAAATAAGCTTGAAGTTAAAGCATGAAAGTGTAAAAGTAACCACTTTCCTCTGCCTTCTTCTTGAGAAGACTGACAAGTACAATCGAATTCCTTGAAATAGAAAGGTTTTGTCTTTAAAGAAGTTTTAACTACCTCTTAAAAATGAACACTGTTTTCACAGTCATCTAGAACATTGTCAAGAATACAGATCATTAAATCATTGTACTTGCATAATGTACAGTGAGGAACTGTACAAGATGATGGTAACCAGAGGAATGTCCTGTAATGAATCTAGGTAAAGAACCAGGTTCATATGGAGGGAATGGGCATGAACGTTAAGAACTGGGCCAGTAGTTCAGCTGGGTAGACCAGAAAGAACTGTGCTGGGAGTGGGGATGCAGAAGATAAACAGAGGAATCGGCTCACCAGTGTCTTCTCCTCTATGTCTTTATTCATTTTCTGTCAACAGTTTGTTTCAAAGAACCTCCTTTTCCCATGCTGCCGCTTCAAAGCGGAGGTGCTAAACAGCTACTGCTGTCACCTGTTTCTGTAGTTCAGATAGCAGAAATCTCTGCAATAGGTCAGAAGCAGTGAGAATTTTTAGCTATAAAAAGAATGCCTCGTAGGAGCCTAACCCTTGCAGAATCTAAATGTATAAACAGAACAAAAAAGCAGAACCACTGACTACTGGTAGGCTCCTGTGTTCACTACAGACACACATACTTTTGCTTACTTGTCTAGTCCCAGCAGGTTTTTTTAAATTCTTCTCTCCAAGACACAGAGTAGAACATGCATGATAATTTTATGATGAAAATATTCTACTGGCTTGGGAAACATGCAGGTTTCAAATCCCACAATATAAAGAAGGCCAGGAGTTGAAGTCTGCCTTGATGCCAAGCTACTTTATAAATAATAGACAGCCCCATTGTCTTTATCACTTTTCCCACCACAAAGTATTTGGTGCTGCTCAAGTCCATCCAAAAATATTAGTCTTTCCCTGACTTCAGGACATACTCCAGAGGAACCTCAATAGACTAACATATCTC
>NW_010265046.1:0-3407 GCF_000690775.1 Eurypyga helias | reverse complement strand
AGATAACAATATTAAGCTTTTTTTTAATTATCTTTTATGATTATGGGAGTTTTAGCATTATTTTCTGAGATTCTTAGTTCTCTATCTGTTGAGGGGCAAGTCCAGGATTTGAACACCAAGTCTACATTCCTGTGTGAAGTCCCTGCTCGGCTCCTTGGACTCAGGTGTTGCAGTGCAATATTTGGTGATAACACTCAGCAAAGTACCTAAATAGATAACTTCTGAAAAATATTAGAATTAAACAACTCTGCATGCTAAAAAGAGATACAGATATCTACCATAATAATGTTTAACTTCAAAAAGAAAAACGATATAATTAAAATAGTTACAATGAAAGTCAGAAAAATACTGAAGTGTAAATATGTCTAATTTCTCTCAGGCAGGCAGTTTAAAAATTTAAAAACTTATGTGATGCAAAGTGTCTATAGAATACCTATCTAAAGGGCTAAGAAGACCTAGTAAATGGCTGAGTATAGTGGATTGCTCTAAATGAGAGGAAAAAAAAAAAGTAATTCCATAGATAAAGGCTGGGTTCAAATGAGAAAGTAAGAGACAAAAGGATATATGCTGGTGAGTTAAAACATTGCAGGTTTGAAAAAGTATTTAGGAGTGACTTATTGACAACATTAAAACTTCTAATAGAATTTTTTTTAAGCACAAGGAAGTTAGGAAGTCTGCTGAAGAAGTGACGAGGGTTCAGAGATGATGGAACTGCTAAAGAAATGACAATAGTAGAACAGCTAAAAATGTATTGTATTTGTGTTGTCCTAATATGTCTCCATAATGATTTTCATTTTTTAATGAGCAAACAGTCTAAAGAACTGTCTCAAATTGAAGCATCAGTAAATAGCTAATCCGATAAACCAATAAAGAGATTAATAAGAAATTGACATAAAGAGATCATATTCAGCCAAGAACTCTAAACATGAAATTGTTAACTACCAGCTAAAGTCAGAAGGATGGATAGGATCAAATAGGACATCAATTTTAAAATAGTCTAGGAGAGAACTAGAAAATGAACTGGTAAATCTGATTTAACTTCAGGCAAACTGTAAAGATTGAAACTGTCAGGGGTAAAAGAAAAAGAGAGAGAGAGTGAGAGATGGAGAGGGAGATGGGAAAGGGGGAAGAATCAATGCAGATTCTATCAAGAGCAGTCTCTCCATCCAAAATCAATAGAGTACTGTAAAAAATTCAATGGCTACTTTGGGAATGTTCCCAGACAGTGGAACTTGATTCTATTTACCAATAAACTGTTAGAAATCTCTGTGGCTGGCTTTTGACTCATGCCAACTATCACTGTCAATTTAGGGGCTAGTGCAATCTGGAGACCATTCTCAACATGCAGCCAAGGTTTTGGAGAATATGAAACATAAACTGGGCCTTAATAGTGAGATCAAATGCCAGGTAACAGTTGTAGGTACATGGAATATGTTAGTATTAATGTACCCTCAGAATTTGAGAACAATGAAGAACCAATCGCTGGAATATACATGCATTTCCAGGGTGTTAATAAGATCTCATGTCAAAGGTCCCCAGAGAGTTAGAGCCATCGTAGGAGAATAAAAATGAAAATCCATAAATGGAGATAGTAGAAAGGATGGGAGAAGGAAACTACTCCTAGCTGTACATACATGATGAAAGAATTTATGGCACTGCAACTGATGAAGGAAATATCTGATGTTGGTGGGAATAGTTGATTGGGAGAAAAAAAAAATTCCTAGTCCCTGAGAGCAGCCAGGAAGACTGGAAAACTGTTTGGTGTTACTATAAAACATACCATCATATATTCACTGAGGTTGGAAATGGTCTTTAAGGTCATTGAGTCCAACCGTAAACATAACACTAACAAGTCCACCATCACATTGACACCTCTCTTAAATACCTTCAGGGTGACTCTGAAATACCTTCCTTGGCCAGCCTGTTCCAATGCTTGACAACCAGTTTGGTAAAGAATTTTTTCCTAATATCCAATCTAAACCTCCCCTGGTGTAACTTGAGGCCATTTCCTCTTATTCTATCACTGGTTACTTGGGAGAGGAGACTGACACCCACCTTGCTACACCCTCCTTTCAGGCAGTTGTGTACAGAGCAATAAGGTACCCCCTGAACCTCCTCTTCTGGGCTAAACAACCCCAGTTCAACCAGCTGCTCCTCACCAGACTTGTTCAACAGACCCTTTCCCAGTCTGTTGCCCTTCTCTGGACACAAACCAGCACCTCAATATCTTTCTTATAATGAGGGGCCCAAAACTGAACATGCTGTTCAAGGTGTGGCCTCACCAGTACAGCAATCACTTCACTTCCCTAGTCCTGCTGGCCACACTGTTCTAGATGCAGGCCAGGATGCTATTGGTCTTCTTGGCTGCCTGGGCACACTGCTGGCTCATATTCATCTGGCTGTCGACCAAGACCCTCACCCATCCAACCAGTTTTTTACCCAGACAAAAAAAGAAGGATTGTTCTAAGTGTATAAATTGGTACAAATCTTATATTTTTCCTGAATCCTGAGAAAGTGATGTTTTCATCTGACCACCTCAAAAGGTTGAAGTACAATTAGAAAAGAACAAGACAGACTGGTATCTTCAGCCTGAAAAGAAAACTAGCAAAGAGGAACAACAGACACATAATTAAATGAATGAACAAGAGAAGGAATATAATTTCTTAGAACACAGTAACCTAATAACATAAAAATCAGGCAAAAGGTTTAATTTGCAGAAAAAGAATTATTTTCTCACAACTCAGAATTAAACTGTGCAATTTCTTCACACAGAAAAATACCTAGAACAAATTTATAAAATTAAAAATATTTGAAACAATTTAGGATCATGTGCTGGATTCAGCCAGGAAAGGGTTAACTCTCTTTACTGTGGCTGCTAAGAAGCTGTGTTCCTGGATGCAGGGAGCAGCACTGATAAGTTCTTAGCTGGCGCTGGGGAATGCCTGCACCAGATTCAAGGTCTTTCTCTGCTTCTGATCCTGCAGCTGCGTTCCCAGCTCTCACTGTCTCGCTACAGGCAGTGCAGGAGACGTACAGTTCAGGCACCTGACCCAAACTGACCAAGGAAGTATTTCATTCCGTAGTACGTCATGCTCGGGGCAGAGGTGAGGAGGGGGTCCAGGAGTCATTACTCTCTCTCTCGTTTAGTCCCGTACACTTGTTAACACTCTCCCTGACTCCTGCGTTAGCTGCTTTGCTAACTCCTGTGCTGACTCATTTGTGAGGGAGTTGGTGGGTTTGTTTAGTTTTCACAGTCATGCTATCGCTGAGAGGGTTCATTCGGAATCTGCTGCGACAGCTCTCGGGCTGCAGCTCTCAACCTGCAATCGCTCTTGGGCTCTCTGGGTCTGGTTCTCGCTATTCAACACCTGTGTGTCAGTGAGTGGTGAGAAACTTTATCATATTGT
>NW_010265045.1:562-1704 GCF_000690775.1 Eurypyga helias | reverse complement strand
CACCGTCCCCCTCCAGGTCCGTGTCCCCTTCCCATGTCCCCTGCTCCATGGTTACAGCACCGTCCCCCTCCAGGTCCGTGTCACCTTACCATGTCCCTGCTACTGGGGGTGGCATTGTCCCCCTCTGATGTCTCTGGACATCAACCTGTCCCCAGGAAATGGGGACACAGCTGTCCCCACAGGGCAGTAACCTGTCCCCCTCCATCATTCCCAGCTGCCAGGGATGGTCCCTGTCTCCAATGTCCCTGGTTTTGGGACATGTGTGCCCCCTCAGAGGTCCCCAACTCCTGGGGACATCGTGACCTCCCTCCAGTGTCCCTGGCTCCGAGATCCGCACCCAGAGGCAAACTGGCCTGTCCCTCTGGTGTCCCCAGCTCCCCGGGACATCACTGTCCCCTGCCGGTATCCATCGGTCCTGGGGACACTGCTGTCCCCATCAGCATCGACCCATCCCCTTCCGATGTCCCTATTGCCTGGGGACACCACTGTCCCCATCTGACCCCCAGACCCCCCAGCATCTGCCTCCACGGGCATCGACCTGTCCCCTTCCAACAAGCTCCAAGTCAACCGTCCCCTCCTGGTATCCCCATGGACATTGACCTGTCCCCATCCCCTCCCGATGTCCCCATGGCCTGGGGACGCCACCATCCCCATCCGCATCGGCCCATCCCCTTCCAACAAGCTCCAAGTCAACCGTCCCCTCCTGGTATCCCCATGGACATTGACCTGTCCCCATCCCCTCCCGATGTCCCCATGGCCTGGGGACGCCACCATCCCCATCCGCATCGGCCCATCCCCTTCCAACAAGCTCCAAGTCAACCGTCCCCTCCTGGTATCCCCATGGACATTGACCTGTCCCCATCCCCTCCCGATGTCCCCATGGCCTGGGGACACCACTGTCCCCAGTCGGCATCGACCTGTCCCCTTCCAACACACTCAAGTTCCAGGGCCACTGCCAACCCCTCCCGATGTCCCCATGGCCTGGGGACGCCACCATCCCCTTCCAACAAGCTCCAAGTCAACTGTCCCTTCCCGGTGTCCCCATGGCCTGGGGACGACATTGTCCCTATCAGCATCAGCCCATCCCCATCCAATGTCCCCACGGCCTGGGGACACCACCGTCCCCCTCGGCCTCCACCCCA
>NW_010265045.1:0-519 GCF_000690775.1 Eurypyga helias | reverse complement strand
TGTGTCCCCATGGACATCGCCCTGTCCCCATCCCCTCCCGATGTCCCCATGGCCTGGGGACGCCACTGTCCCCAGTCAGCAACCTGTTCCCTTCCAACACACTCAAGTTCCGGGGCCACTGCCAGCCCCTCCCGATGTCCCCACGGGCTGGGGACGCTGCCATCCCCGTCCGCATTGGCCCATCCCCTTCCAACAAGCTCCCAGTCAACTGTCCCTTCCCAGTGTCCCCATGGCCTGGGGACGCCACTGTCCCCAGTCAGCAACCTGTTCCCTTCCAACACACTCAAGTTCCGGGGCCACTGCCAGCCCCTCCCGATGTCCCCACGGGCTGGGGCCGCTGCCATCCCCGTCCGCATTGGCCCATCCCCTTCCAACAAGCTCCAAGTCAACTGTCCCTTCCCGGTGTCCCCATGGCCTGGGGACGACATTGTCCCTATCAGCATCAGCCCATCCCCATCCAATGTCCCCACGGCCTGGGGACACCACTGTCCCCGTCGGCATCAGCCCATCCCCTTCCAA
>NW_010265044.1:7878-11769 GCF_000690775.1 Eurypyga helias | reverse complement strand
AGTCCAGCCCGCTTCCGGTCCGGCCCGCGCCCGGCTCCCGCCCTGCCCTCACACCGCCGCCGCCATGTTGGATTCGGCCTCACGGATCCTTCCCTCTGCTCCCGCTCGGGGCAGGTCTCCCAAAGGCAAAACCTGCACTTGGGATTTTCCAGGCTGCCAAATAATCCGGTTTTTAACAGAGACGGAACTTTTACGAACAAGAAATACTATTCCTCCCGGGGTTTAAGGAAATGAATCCGTAATCCCACCCCACAACGTGGAAAGCAGGGATACAGGCGCATAGCCCAAACCCCCACACGCACAGCGTTTTGAGGAGAAAAGGCAGAACAGGGAAAGGATGGATCATCCTTTGATGATGGGCAGAGGATGGACAGTGATTTTTCCAATCACTACGATTCAGCAGCTGGCACACAATGGCTGCAAATACCTTTCTCACAAATCTACGGCATGTTCCCACTGAGTTAGTCCAAAACAATGGAATCTTCTTTAGAAAATGAAATCCCACCACTATTTACATTCCAAACCACTAGACTGAAGATACAGCTGATTCACCACCTCTAACAACCCGCCAAAAGTGGGGGAAGGGGGTCAGATCCACGGGGGGTTTTCTAGGACCCCCTGGGCTCGGGATAGACCACAGGAGCTCTGTTAAGTGGAAAATAATGTGATGCTGGGCCCAGTCCTCCCTTCACCCTCATTTAGCCAGGTGTGGTGCTGTCAATAGCAGTGGCAGTGAATTACTCTAACACTGGTGTAATTTAGCAGAGGGTCATGTCTGCTTGTTTCCCTAAAGAGCCTTTAAAAAAAGCAATCTGTCAGACCTTCCTATTCAGGTCATTCCCGAGTCATGTTCTGTAATACAGTCATAGAGAAAAATGTAGAGTGTTTTCACTTTAAAGCGTGGTGATAAAAGGATACCTGGTAGCCAGCAGGAAATTTCAAGGGGTGAGAGCAGCCCTTCCAACTCCTCCGGGGGTCTGACATTACACACTCCTCAGGCAAGTGAGTTATTAACTTGCTTCGTTTATGCCCTTTAGCGGGAAGCAGAACTAAGTGCAAATCCAAGTCCTAACTACCACAAATTTCATGCCTAGTTTGGCATCTTCATTTTTCCCGCTCTCATAAGTAGGTGTGTACCGTCTGAGAAGCTCAGCTTTAATGGAAGACATCAAGTCTGCCTCTTAGCCCTCCCGTTTGCAGAATACAGATGTTTCCAGCTGCACCCTTTCCGAGGGCAGTGTGCTAGCTTTCTGCCAGTGCTACAAGGCAGCATCCTCATAATCCAGTGAGCATGGTGGCTCAGCAAATTCTGTTAAAGCATCTCTTACACAGACCACACAAAGACACCTGCTTGTGTTTCAGCGCTGACACACTCCAGAAAGGTCCTGCCTGAATATCCCGGAGGGTGGCAATGCTCCCTCTTTCTCACTGACACCTGGACTCTCTAAGAGCCCAGTTTTGTCACCTCATGTGGGACTGGATACTTTTCCTCCATGGTAACAATTTCCAGAATGTTCATAGCTAATGAGCAGAGCTGGACACACCACCAAGTGTCTCAGTCTGCCGCAGAACACAGACATCTTTGCCTACCAGCAGTTTTCCTTGCAAAGGCACTCACTCCACATGCATTTTTAACCTAACAGCAAGGAGTTACAGGTGCCAAGCAGCAAATGCTTTGCGCTTGTTACTTACCAGGAGAAGGTATTACTGCTGTCTTAGAGCTCTGTTGCCCATTCAGTGCACTTGCACTTGATGCTTCCTCTGCCTGGGAAAAGAGCATGAAGAAGAAACTTTATGCTGCAATTTATTCCTTTTACTTCTTCACATTAAAACTGCATCCAGTCCTGCTTATAACGGCAGCCTTATTCCCCAGCAAGGCAATCCCCATACCCTCAGAGATGCACTTCCTTCCACAATTCTCAGTTAGTAATGAAACTCTCCACTTCCCTGGCACTTTTAACCACCAAGCACTTTGGAGGCGACAGCTAGTGCCACTGAAGCAAACAGATAGACTGACTTTGATTCTGATGGGCTCAAATTAGTCCACACGTTCAGCTCCCACCTGTGTAGCTCCGTCTGCAATGGACCCAGGTTCCTTGCCTGATTTGCAGAGAGCAAAAGCATCCACACAGCTTCTTGCAATAAGGTTTGAAGACCTAGGCTCTTGCCAAGGCCCAGCAGGTAAGGAGGTGAGGTGTTTGTTTCTGCTTGGAGGATTTAAGATGTTTATGTTGTATAAATAACAGTGACACCAACCCTTGTCATTTCTAATTGCCAGGAGTGGGAGGACATGGCTGAGAGGGAGGGGAGCAGTGGCTGGATGTGTCACTGCACCCCAACAGCAGCCAGATCTCGCCATGCCCTGGCCCTGCCAGCCAGCTGGTGAAGCTCCTTTGTGGCACCCACGTAAGGATCAAGCTTTTCAAAGTCACACCCTACTGTAGCTCTTGGAGGAGATCTTGCGGGATTTTCCCACACACATGAAGGAAAATCAAAACAAAATTAGAAGTATAGGTAGTGTGAAGCTGAAGGCTTATGGTACCTTTGTGATGCCTCAAACTCCATCAACAAGTTGGTTTGTTTTCCAGAAGAGTGCAATCCTGTTTCATACTTAGTGAAAGTTGAGGGTTGTTCACAACACTTCAGGCTTCCTTGAGAAACCTCTCTCTTTCTCTCCCCATGCAAAGCAAAGGCAGGCAAGGACTCCCACCTCTCCAGCACAGAGGGATTAATTGGTGCTCAGGTCCCCAGAGGTAGCATTCACACACAGTTTGTCAGCTTTGGGACCAAAAGGCATAAAATTTGACCCTGCCTAATTTTGGTAGAGTGGGGGGAGGACACTCATCCTGACCAAAGAACCAAATATAGCTGTGAGCACATTAGGATGTCCCAAACTGAGCACACCTATGGTAGGCAAAATTAGTGGGTGGTGCACAATATTAATTCATCTTCTTATCCGTGTGCACCAGGATGCTGCCTTTAATTAAATTAGCATAAGCTATCTCCTTGACATTCTGATTTAATATTAGAGACTCAAGGTTTTATCCCTGTAAATGCATAAAATGTGAATGCATGAGACTCATTTTTTTCATGTTTCTCTGTACACTCACTGTTTCTATTGTCTTAATGATCTAGTTTGTCTTTGCCAGCCAGGATGTCTGTGTTACAGACCAAGCCAATGTCTGGTTCTCAAAAGGGGAGAACAAATCACTACTGTGGCTTCTTTATTGCAGGGTTGTGGGAGCTCCCAGTGAGATGGAGGAGCCTTATGGCTGTCATCTTCCCAAAAGTCATCCTGAGCCTGAGGGACAGGTGCCAATTGAGAGCAATTTGTGCTCGGCTTGAATCTGCTCCTGCCCCATTCACCAGGGCAGAGCTCATGTAGGTCACTTGACTGTTCTCCAGCAAACGAGAAGGGCTGGGGAAAGGCTCTTCTCCCTGGGCTGTTTCCGGTCTTTTATAAGCACTTTCACACTGTCAAGTGGTGTGAAAATGTCATGGATAGCTGAGAGTCTTATTCAGTATGCAATGTACAGAGCAGGGATAGGTCATGCTGCCTTGCTCACACAAGGAGCTCCCCTGCACTCTCATTGGGGCAGATTTTTTTCAGGCCTTTTTGTGCATGAAGGCTGGACCACACTGACCCACCTGGCCAGGATTCATGTCCAACTCACTGCCCACCACCTCCTATGGGTCTCCCTCCTTGCTGGGTTCTGAGTGCCAGCCCAAAACCCATGCTGGATCCTTCATTGGTACCAGCACTTCTGCTTCAGAGCGTTTTCTCTGCCCCTGGGTGGTGATGAACCCAGGGAAACCAAGGAACCAAACTCTGGTTCTGCAACACATGGTTTCTGTGCTTCCACTCAGCCTCTGCATTTGCATGTTCCTGAA
>NW_010265044.1:0-7847 GCF_000690775.1 Eurypyga helias | reverse complement strand
TCCTGCTGATTTTCTCATTCAATAAATGCACCAAATGCAAAACAATATCATCCTTACAGTGATTATTTCTAGCTCTATAGGAGATTTAAACTAAATTTGCTGATGCTTCAGAACTGGCAAAACCATGCATCTGTGGTACAATTTTTAATGCTAGGCAGATTGTTATTAATGGTGGGATGGCTTGTATTAAAAATTCTGTGACTATGAAATGCACTTTTAAATGCTTGACTGTAGCAGCATAAAGCTCACTTGCTTTGCTCTGTAAAGGTGATGGGAGCCTGCTCTACTGCAGGGCCACTACCAGGTTAGTTGTGACTCCGCTGCTTTTCTGGTGCCATTGTATGTCTTCTCTTGATTCAGCAGCTGGATCTTTTCTGGACTTTTACAATCCTTCCACCCTACTTTGGGAACCCATCTTCTTGTCCTGCTGTAGGTCTAACTGTGTCCCAGATATTTCAACCTACAAAGACTATCTGACCTGTGATCAAGTGAGCGATGTCCCTCTGTACACAGACAACTGAATAAATGGAGACAGAATGCCACCTCCTAGAGACTCTCCTCTGAACTATTATTAGTACTTTGCACCCTTTGCAGAAAAGGCTCCCACTTTTCCAGGAGCTTTATCATTTATCCAGATCATGCACAACAGGCTGTGATTGCATGTGTTGCAAGATAACTTCGTATCTTCAGACTCAGGAAAAGCTGGGTGTCCCAGCTGCTCCTAAGACAGCTCACACTGCTCAGGAAAAAGACTACAGGAGGGTGAGCCCTGCCCCAGAGCCTGTCTGCCATCCCAGGCCAGGAGTGGAAGGACCACGTTGATACGAGTAGGGTTGTTCCTGGTGAAGACTGTTCCCTGAGGACAGCCCACACTTTGACAGTGCCAACATCCCTTGCTAGAGTACTGGATTCACATAATCTCCATCTTTCAGCCCACATCACATTTAATGAGCCAGACAGGCATTACGCCATCCTCTTTGAGACAGAAGCAGAGTGCAGCGTGCTCAGCCAATGCTTAAAGCAAAGTCCATGCAATTTTACAGCTAGGCCCAGTAGGATTCAAGGTTTATTTTTACAGAGAGTTGGCAGTTAAAAGCAACGTTAATTTCTGGTTGTCGGTTTTGCTCTCCCGCCCTGTCTCGGGGCCCGCGGTGCACCCTCTTTAATGCCAGCACCTCCCTGCTGCTCAGCTGGAGTTGCTCACAGAATTCAGAGCTGATAAGAAATTATAACCCGTGCTGCAGGAGCATGAGGCAGCACGCATAAAAAGCTGTCTCTATCGATATTTCACAATTAAAAATTGAGTCCTACTGAGCCTCCTTGTAGCTATGCTGAGCCTTTAATATAAAATGGGTTTACAGCTTTTGGTGGAAAGACCCTGTGAGGAAAGGCGAGGGAGTTGGATATCTCTCCATCAGGCTGCTCACACCATCACAACTAACAATCCTTTGCAGGAGTTGCTGCCTTTCAGCCTGACTTCATAAGGGGATGGTTATCCCAAAGTAGAGGCAGTCTTACCTGTTGCTTCCTGCCCAGGAAGGAGCTTGTGCTGCTGACTTGCTGGTTGCTGTGGGGCAAACAGATGCTGTTTGCATTACGGTGTTATGCAAAAGCCAACTTTGCTCCTGTAGTAATAATAAAAAAGCATGTTTAAACAGTGCTGTTGTGGAGAGGGGCTATTTTTTAAGCACGGGGCCAGACACCTGCCTCCTGTCGCCTCTGCTCTGCAGCAGAAGCAAGGAGACACCACCCGACTAGCGAGCAGCAAGGAGCACTTAACCCCCTGAGACATCTCTACCACATCCCCTGCACTGCAAGGCGCTGCTATCCACAGCCTTCAGAGAAAGAAACACAAAAGAATCAAGATCCAGGGTTATTCACTTTGCCAAGTGGAAACCCTTGTTTTCCTTCCCCTGTGGGAATCCCAAAAACGGTAGCAGCACCCAACGTCTCTGCCCCGGGCGGCGAGCCCTTTTAAATTGCCCTGCCATAGTCTAGACAAGATGTGCAAGGAAACGCGTGTTACCATAGCTCAGCTGTGGGTAGCAGAGGTGGGGTGCAGTTTGCCTACTGGTCTGCACTGGCATACGGCGTTACCTGCCCGCAGATGCCACAGCAGGTCTCAGCGTCAGGGAGGATGACCAAATGGCCACTAGCCACAGTGTGGTCCAGCAAGCTGCTCACCCAGCTCAGCCCATGCTTACCATGGCATTTCTCATCCAGCTGTGTTTAAAATCCGATTGATTCAGGGCTGCCCAGTGCCATCAGTCTGATTTGAAACATTTATTTAAATCTGAATAGTTAGGAACTTTGTAAATGGTGTGATCACTTCAGAAGTGGTAACACAGCAATGCTCACGGGGCGGGGTCGGTGAAGGTTCTAGGTGGGAAGCACTGCCCAAAGCGAAGGGCAGTCAATCCTTGCACGTCAATCCTGAGTCTTGTCACTTGAACACAGGTTTATTTATTCCACCTAGCTGTAACCACGTGCTGGGATGGCTGAGAGAGAAGCCTTGTCTGCTTGTCAAGTCAATGGAGAAGGCGATAACCCCAAAAGGACACTTCAATTAAAAAGAATGCTACACCATTTCTGGGGTTACCTATGTCTCTCCACTGGCTACGGAAAGCAAACACAAGGTATTAGCTCAGTTTGATAGAAGGAACACGCACTCGGATGCATCTTAACTGCTACTCCTGTTTCTCAGGAGCAGTTCAATCAGTGCAGCAGGAACTTTTCAGCAAAATGTTTGACTTCAACGTTTTTTTATGGTTTTGTGTTTCTTATCTGAAAAATTCAAGTTCTTCAAAATTCAATCTGCACAGAGGATTAGGGCCGGGTTTCATCAGGTTTATGTCAAAAAATATTTTAATGCAGTTTCAAAAATTGTCAGACTGCCTTGTTCCAGCAAGTTCTAAATGGAAAACTCCAAACCTCGACGTTTTTTTTTTCTTAAAAATTAATCCTGTCTTTTAAGTTTAATTAGAATTCCCAGTATTTACAAAACATCCTTTAAAACAATGAAAATGAAATGGTTTGATGGATGTCACTTTTTTGGCTCGATAATTTTTCCAGACTTTTGGTTAACAAAACTTTTCATGGTCTTATGATGGCCTTATGAACAGAATAACCCTACAGAATATTTTCAAAAGGCAGAAAAAATATTTCATCTTTGTCCCTTGTTTTGACCAGCGCTGAAATTGCAGTGATTGCTGTGGTGTTGAGCTCCCGCAGGCGCTCAGGCTCCTAAAGGCTGAAAGGGGATGTTAATTCCATGGTCAGCCTTACTTAATTAAATAGAAAGACTCTCTGGGCAAATAACATAGACTTCTTCCCAGACCCTGCCCTGATTAAGCCATGCTCAGAAACACGTGATCTGATTATCCTCATTTTAGCAAACTGTCAGGCTGTGAGAGCCAGCAGGAAGACGAGCTATTAACAAGTCAGGTATTTAGAGTGCGGATGTCAATAATTCGGAGTATTTAATCACAGCATACTTTGATTTGTCCACAGCTCATACAAACGGGCTGGCTGGGCTCAGGATCATGGATGTGTATGGAACCAGTCTGGGTCTATCTAATATCATTAGATATCTCCTTGTTCTTGTATAAAAAAAAAGAAATAACGGACCCACCTACTCACCAAACCATGCTGGACTACCCCATCTCCAAGGCCAGATCCTGTACATCCGCTAAGGCTCAGCTCTGTGTGGTCTCAAAGAAGCTGCGGGCGGGGATGGGGAAGATTTGCTTTTTCTCGCTAATGGCATGGCATATGTTTTGCTTGCAAAAGGCCTCTCAGATAGGAAATTTTGCAAACCTTATGAAAATGTCTTTTCTGAGTGCCCAGAGAAGGTGCACAAGCTAATCCTGTAGCACTGAGATGATAAAAGCACACCCTGAAGGAATGAATAATTGAAGCCTGGACCTAAATATTAATAGCATACAAGGGGAGGAGGACACTTTCCTCAACTTTGCACTTAGCGAGCTGCCTGTTTGGATTTGAGAGAGATATTCTCACAACCGCTCCAAGCTCCTTAAACCCCCTCCTAGAAGATCGTGGCACTCCGAACTAATGCTACCTTCATCTGAAATTCCCCTGCTCATTTTGTATTCGAACCTCAAGAGGAACGTGGTGTTTTTTAATCGAGAGATGTGCTCCAAATGCAAATGGAAAAGAAGGATGCTCGCCGAGTCCCCTGCCACCGCAGAGGGGAGAGAGGATGCACAGAGGGATGGGGCACAGCAAGCGGGGGCTAGCTCCAGCTCCAGAGACACCCAGCCAGGGCTGCTTGACATGATGCTGGGGTGATGGGGTGGGTATCAAAGGCTCATGGTAGACACTTTCCAGTTGGTTAATGCCCTGTTCTGGGAGATGTTTACAACATGCTGGCCCCAGGCTGGTTTTTAACAGGATCAGCAGCTCTGTGCGTGGCAGTCTCAGGGACCAAGCTCTGTGTTCACCCGGTTGCCAGCCCATACAAACTGCTTCAGAGACTGCTGCAAGAGAGGCCTCACCACTGGGCACGTACACGGGA
Source organism: Eurypyga helias (assembly GCF_000690775.1). Classification (NCBI taxonomy): domain Eukaryota; kingdom Metazoa; phylum Chordata; class Aves; order Eurypygiformes; family Eurypygidae; genus Eurypyga; species Eurypyga helias. Next base: position 3,313 of record NW_010265044.1, on the reverse strand, counting down.
GGCCACCCACCTCCAGGCTCTGCAAGCAAAAAGCTCCCATGACACCAGGAGCCAGAGCAAGCCACTGGCAGGTATATGAAAAATGGATGGGATTGGAGGTTTTTGTTTGGGGTTTTTTTCTTCAGATGTCATCTGAGCATGGAAATTGCTCTGCAGACAGTACATCATGGGAGCGGGGCAGCTTTCTGCACCCAGAGCCTGTGCTCCCAGAAGAGGTGGCGATGGGCAGCACCGAAGAACCAAACTCCCCTGCAGCCTTTGCCAGCCCTCAGGCCAGTAAAATAGAAGAAATTCAAATATAAAAAAAGGGTTTCTCCCTGCCTGTTGATACGACTTAGGCTGCTCTCTGCTGGCTCTGTGTGTTCACAGTCAGAATCACCATCACTGTTTCTGCCATCTTGCTGAGGGCTGAAGTGATCTGGCTGCCCTTCCCCTCTTCCTGGCCCAACTCCTGAGCCAGGAGCCGCAGCCTTCCCCCACCCGTAAGAAACACCATCGAGGAGTCCAGACCATGCACTGCTCGGATGAGAGGAGGTTGATGGCGCTGCCCTTCCCCTCTTCCTGGCCCAGCTCCTGAGCTGTTTCCCACTGCAGCCTTCCCCCACCTGTAAGCAACACCATCAAAGGGTCCAGACCATGCACCGCTGAGAGGAGGCTGATGGGTCTTGTTGTCCTTAAGCCCCTTCTCCACCACACAGTGAGGTTTCCTCTACCCTTTCTGCTAAGTCTTTCCACTGCAATGTAGCTGAGCTTGGCTTGTCCAAATTCCGGACACATTACACCTGAGTGAGACCATAACACAACATACCAACACTGGGGTGAAATTTCTTACTGTTCTCCCAAAAAGCCAGCTCTCAAGGAATGTGATGGCTAAAGCCCATCTGGTTTTGCTAATGAGTCCTCTCACGAGTTCCCCCATCTCTGCTGCTTACGATGGAGCCAGACAAGCTCCTGAAGGGTGGTGGTGTGAGACGGTGACAGGACAGCCGATGGACAGGCGGGATATCTCCGCACATCCCTTCAAAACACATGCTGCGAGCCCACACCAGCTGCTGGGGCTGCATGTTCCAAATCAAGGCACACACACCCCCCTTCAGCATTGAGCCGCCCTGCAGCCACCGCACGCCTTCCTCACAGAGTGATGCAGGGAAAGTGTAAGCAACAGGAGGCTTTTTACGGGGTCAGACGGCATTACGGCCCGTTTCTTTCTCGTGCTAATCTTCATCAAACAGACGTCACTGCACTGCCTCACGGAAGCAAACGTGTCCGTAGGCTTCCGCCATATCCCAAATTTAGAAGGATTTTTAACAAGCTGGAAGGAGCAAAATAAACAGCACTTGATCTGCAAGCTCCCTGTTCTTGACAGCATCCTCAGAGGTGGTGGAAAGCCAAGGAGATAGCTCCTTGCTTTAATTGGTACATTAAAATTCTTTCAGGCCGCTACGCAACTGTTAATAGGCAACTTAATTAAGCACTAACCCAGTTCATATTTCTACCCTCCAGAGGATCTTGTTTCTTTTTTTTTTTTTTGTATTACATCCAATGCCATGGGGAGTTTTGTCCTAATCGTGTAAAACAAGCTGAGGGCAGTGACACCAGGCAACTTATTTAACTGCCGAACTCCAGACACCTCCGCCAGATGCCCAGGCCTATGGTTTCTTTCCCAGAAAGAAGACAGAGGACTCTGGGAACGAGGTGTGAATTTCTCCACTTCAGCAGCAATAAATGGCAATACTCCTTAGCACCAGCACCAAACTCACTCCCACTGAGTGCTGAGAGGAGACAGTGTTGGGCAAAGACAGGTCTTCCCCGGGCATTGGGTACCAGCACGCGGGCACGCTTTAGGCAGTCTCCTGAATGACGGAGGAGCCTCATCAGCCTCTCATGAGCATCTTCCAAAATGCAGGTGCCCTCCACGCTGCCCTCAGCCACACACCACCCAGAGGAGACCCCTCAGACCACCACGTGACAGAGAGAAGTAGCAAAGGAAAGAGGATGTCATCTCCTGATGCCCGGGAGAGCTTCAATATGTGGCTGCTCCAACCCCCTGCTGAAGAAACCACAGGAATAAGCATCCGTGCCCCACAGCAGACCCCAGCCCCTCGTCGTTACTGGGTAACTGATTCGCTGTGCGCATCTTGAACGTCAGGCTGGTTTGATGGGTTTGCTGAGAAGTTCCTCAGTATCAATATTCTCAGAGGTTTTCTTTTACTTTCTGGGCTGGGGTAAATCAAAATTTGCTCCAAGAACTGTCATGGAAAGTGATGGGTTTAATAGTCCTGTGAACAATAGTGGGGTTTCCATTACAGATGAATTATGAGCCATTTAAGTTAAAAAACAACTGGCTTTTACTGCTGCCAGGCACATTTAAGGTAATACCTAACAGACTGAGGAAGGAGGGGTGACTATGGAGAAGACAAGCAGTCACCCAGCTCAGGGAGGAGCATGTGCTGCTCGTGATAAATGAATACGAATCCTTCTGCTCAAGGAGAAATGGTCTATTTGCCTCAAAAGCCTCGTACCCCAACTGGCATGTTGCCAACGCACACATCACGATTCGTGATTGAACGGTAAAGACAATGTGATTCTCTTCACAGAAAAATAGGGTCTGTCTCCCGCTGTGACGCTTTGTTTCCCTTGGAATAAAAGAATTTCGTAACGCCTAAACACACTAATTGCATAGCTGGAGATTTCTAGCACAAACGTTAGCAAAGAGCTGGGCAGGGGACAGTGAAGGAAGTGCTCTGGTGACATAAATCAGGGTGGCCACAGGGACCTTCAGCATTTGCTGTAGTCTTGTCCCACGGGTAGAAGCAGGTGGTGGTGACAGTGGTGCTGGGGTACAACTACCCGCCAAGCTCCTGGGCTGAATGAAGTAATAGGACCAGACGGGCTTACCTCAGAAAGCACCCCTGTGAGAAAGGCTGTATGAGGAGCAGAAATGTGCTTTGAAGCATCCTCTAAAACTGTGAGACACCCATGGGGTTAAAAATACTGCAAAACTGAATGGCTTGAAAATAGACAACTAAGCAGGTCGTTATTGAAAAATGCCCCTTCCTCCCCGCAACAACAAAAAGTCTCCATGGAAAGAAAATAACAATTAAAAAATTAATCAAATGAAATTACATTTTTCACTTGAGCAGCATAATTTCCTGGTCATTTCTGTGGATGGCACTCACAAAAAAATAAACCCCAAACCTGACAGAAACTTGGTTTCCATTCATTCTTTTCCTCGTTCTTCTCTTCCTTTATTTTTTATCCTTCCACCAGGAGAGGGGAAGAGAGAGACCACCCAGGGAAAGCTGGCACTGAT
>NW_010265043.1:0-9556 GCF_000690775.1 Eurypyga helias | reverse complement strand
TGTTGAGCTGCTTGAGGGTAGGAAGTATCTACAGAGGACTTAGACAGGCTGTATCGATGGGCTGAGGCCAATTGTATGAGGTTCAAGAGGAGCAAGTGCAGGGTTCTGCACTTGGACCACAACAAGCCCATGTAATGCTACAGGCTTGGGGACAAGGGGCTGGAGAGCAGCCCAGTGGAAAAGGACCTGGGGATGTTGGTTAACAGCTGTCTGAATATAAGCCCAGGTGGCCAAGAAGGCCGATAATATCCTGGAGTGATTGTTCCCCTGTGCTCTGGACTGGTGAGGCTGCACCTCGAATTCTGTGTTCAGTTTTGGACCACTCACTGCAAGACAGGCACTAAGGTGCTGGAGCGTGTCCAGAGAAGGGCAGAAACTGGTGAATCATCTAGAGCACAAGTCCTGTGAGGAGTGACTGAGGGAACTGGGGTTGTTTAGCCTGGAGAAGAGGATGCTTAGGGGGGACCTTATCGCTCTCTACAGCTACATGAAAGGAGGTTTGTAGCAAGGGAGGTGTTAATCTTCTCCTAGGCAACAAGCTACAGGACAAGAAGAAATGGACTCAAGTTGCACTAGGGGAGTTTTAGATTGGATATTAGGAAAAATTTCTTCACTGAAAGGAATGTCAAGCATTGGAACGGGCTTCCCAGGGAAGTGGTTGAGTCACCATCCCTGGAGGTATTTCAGAGACATGTAGATGTGCTGCTTAAGGACATAGTTTAGTGGTGGACTTGGCAGTTTTGGGTTAATGGTTGGACTTGATGATCTTAAAGGTCTTTTCCAATCTACAAGATTCTATGATTGTATTAGTAAACTTCAAAGCAAGAAGTCCAGAGAAAATATTTGCTACCGAAGAGACTATTGGAATACAGTTATCACAGTTCCAGGTGGCTTGGCAGCAAGAGGGAGTTATGAAGATTTTTATCTTTAGAACACCATTCAGAACTAATCTGGAGAGACTATTGGCTATATGTCATGAGCCTAACTAACTGCTCTGTGGCCTTCAGGAAACATTCAAATCCAATAATCTAGTCCAGTTTCTGCCACTGTTCAAGCCCAATTTCTGCACTGGCTACTTATCATTGGCCACTCTTTGCACTTTCCCAGCTATGACACATTCTAGGATTTGGAGGGATCTCCAACATAATTAGTCTTAAGGAATATGTAAATTACTATTCGTGTGGGGTGCCACATTGCTATGCATTTCCATGGAGCCGAGTCATCCCACACTGTTGTTCTTCAGAAAGTGCCGTTCTGGCTACTTTGCTTACTCTTTACAACAAAATGTGGTTGCTGGATCTATGTTTTTAGGTACCTTTCAGGAAAGTCAGACTACAGAACTAGGGAATAATGGTGTCTGTATCACAGCATCTTTCATTATCCTGGCCAAGTACAGTATAATTATGCAAAAGGAAACATCTTCACCAGGCATGCAATCATTTATTCCTTTTGTGCTGCTATCAAGGGACCAAGTGGGGAAGGAAATCTACTACATGTGTTTCTATTTTCCTGTTTTCTGAGCAAGAAATTACAATGCATGCTAAATAGACCAGGTTCTTTATACTCATTATGGCCTATTGTATGCAAATGTTTTGCTGACTTCAGAGGAACACCCATAAGTTTGTTAGATATGTTTTGTGAAGTGTACATTTGACACAGAATGATAGTTTACTACAAAAGAGATTTCTGGGGAGTATATGTGAGTTAGATGTTGTTTAGTCTCTGGAAAACACAACTTGTGTGGCTGTTTTCTCTGACCAGTGGTGTGATATGTGAGCGTGTAGATGACACAGGCTCAGATGAACACAGAGGGACTGTGCTAGTACTTGCGATCTCTAGGAAGTTTAATTTTCTTATTTCTCTTCTCCCCACAGAACATTGTACGCTGTTCTGTTGCTCAGCATATGTGAAGTTTTAATGGTTTAATGAACCATTAATGGTCTTTCTGTAGGATTTAGGATGGAATTTCATATGCTTACTCTTTCAACACTTCACACAATGGGAAAACAATAGGTACATTGGTGATTTTTCTACACTTTCCTGATGCCTTGACCCTAGAGATTGCTGAAGGAAAAAACAGTCTCAAGTATAAATAGAGATAATAGTGCCAAATTGAGTAACAGCTGCTGAAGAACTGCTCCACTAACCATGCCGAAGAGATATTTCATGTTCTTGCTGTGTTTCTTCTTTGGCCTGTTCTGCATAGTACTCCGGCACTGAGATCTGGCAATCTAGGTTTTGTAGTGGTCTGAGGAGCCCCTGATGACAAGGACGTTTTCAGCCATCTATTAAGATAGACTTTATGCCTCTACACTGCTGGCATAACACAAAAGGAATGTAAAAATATCTGAAAGTGATGTTATTTTGGTCTGGTTTTCATGAAACAGAATTGCATTCTCTGCTTGAACCTTTTTATTTTTAGTTTTCATTTCTTACTCCTGCTAATCAGAGATTTTTGTGTTTTGCAAAACAGAGAAACTTGCAGCAGTCAGTGTTGTGTCTTGGAACATCTTTTCTTTGTGGAGTAGTATTATTGCTTAACAAAAAGCAGCAATTCCCCTCAACTACTATAGACTAGGACATCAGCCGTCAAATGAGGTCTTGGCAGTTCGGCCTAGAACAGGCTGCCTATAATTCTGGATCATTTGTCTCCCCCATCTTCACACATCTTCTAAAAGAGCTGGTGATCCTTACAGACCCCAAAAAGCACAAGGAAATGTGCTGGTAAAAAGCCAAACACAAGTACATTATGCAATTGTTGGGCATTAATTTTGATAGTATTATAATCACCTTTCTGATTGCACCACAATAAATAGACTCAGAGTCCAAAATAGCAAAATCTATTTTTCCTCCTTTTGCAGGTATGGATGTGTGAGAATGATTTCTTTATAGAAACCCACAACTAAGGCAAGGAAGTAATGAGGTTAAAAAGGGGCAGATACTGATTCTGCACCAGAGGGTACTGGTTTTAATATTGAAATATTGCTTTTCATTTGATGCTCAAGAATAGCATTCTTCTTTGAGGGGTACTGACACTGTGTCACTGAAATTAAGTGTGTTACATCTAAGTGTGTCTTAAATCACACTCCAGTAAAACAAACATTAACTTCCTATGTTTACATATCCAGCTAGTGGGCTTAGTAACAAGGTGAAAACTAAATGCAGCTCTTCTGATCAGAGAACAAACCATATTCACTTACAACAGAAGGAAGAGAAAGATTGTTGTAAGATTGTGGTTATGTCATAACTGTAGTATTGTGCCCCTGTAACAGTAGTTTTAGTTCCCCAGGCCATTTCCATCAACATGTCTAGCAAGACACATCTTGCCTAGTTCCACATCCTTCCTTTTGTGGACACAAAATAACAAGAAAATCCAGTACACATGGACAAATGAAGCCGCAGCCAAAATGTGCTATTCTTGACTTTCTCCAGCAGAATGTGTAAGCTAATCGCTGCTAGATCAGTCTAGGGTGACCCATTGACAGACTTTCAGACCAATATATAATTCTTAGGCTGTTGGGCTTCAAGGAGACGGCTGTTTTGTCTCTTTCCACAGCCTGAATATGATTTGTCTGTACTACGGGAGCACAATAAGCTTAGGTGTATTACGATGAACTGTATATGGAGAATATTACGGTCTTTTGCCTTGTATCTAGCAGGTGAGGTAAATGTTAAGCTTTCTGTTGAATTAAATGAGGGTAAAGGTGCCTCATGGCTTATATTGCAGACCACCTACCTGGTGCTACAACACAGAAATCGGTAGCAGCATGAATGGCTTAATGAGTGAAGTTGCTATGAAAGCATTTGAGCATTAATTATTTCTATCTGTAATCCATATTCCATGATAAGATTAATAAAAATAATCAATGGTAATTTCTGTGCTTTTATTAAATAGGAGTCAGCTCATAGCTTTGGTGTTGAAATCGAAGTAATGTTAAGTCTTAAACTAGAACCAGGCCTATGGTACTGAAATGAGTCTGTCTGCCTATTGGTCTCTTAATGCACTTGGGGTGCTTTCCAGGGCCGGAACGTTTTTCAGAAGAGTCAAGTTCTCCATAGCATGTTAAATTTTTTGTAGGAAGGTAAATATCTAGTTATTGAACAGCACCTATCTTGGAAGTCGCTGGTATTATTTTTCTGTCTCTAATCTGCAGTAAGCCAAGTCTAAATTTCAGGGAAAACGCTGCAGAAATACATTTCTTATTTAATTTCTACTGTTCTTCCAAATGGCGGTTTGCAGAATGCATCTGGGTGTACAGCTAATGACCCATGAGCAATAAGCAAGTGTTTAAGTAAAATGCACTATGAAAAAGCTTTTACCAAACAGCATTTTAATATTTTAAATAGATTTTCCATTGCAGGCTCTTTGTAACTGGATTAGTTCTCTGATGTGTTCTGACAGAGCTGTTGTTAGGGATACTCCATTAACTTTGTCTGTCATCTTATTTTCCCCAGTATCCAGAGTAACACCCTTATATTTCATAATTTGTATTGCTATCAGTGCTGATTTGTAAATGTGCAAATTATAATTAACAACGGCCACTACTTCTATTAAATATTAAATCATTCTTGCAGCCTATATTTTCCACAGCAGATGGAGCCCTGTGGTATGCAAATAGACTTTCCTTAAGTAGTCAGCAGTTTTTACCAAAATTTTGGCTTTAAAAATGCATTCTTTTTGTTTGCTTTATGTTTTCTATAGCATTTAGGTTAATATTTATTCACTGCAGATTCCCTTTCTCCCCATAAGAATTTCATGGACTATTACATTCTAGCACTGAGGTTTTGTTTCACTTCATTAATAGCTCCTTAATCATATAGCTTGCTTGTAAAGTACAAATGCTTGTTATTTGTACTTATGCTGCAGTATTGCATAAGAGGCATTTAGTTATATTTTAATATGTATAGCAGAAGCAAAAATGCTAGGTACACCAACATAGTTTTTAATTTGAAAACCAATCTACATGCACAGTTTTTTTCCCCAGAATAAGCAAAAGCATTTATGGTTTTATATTGTGTCTTAAACATTCCATTAAATGTCATCAGCTGATTCAGGAAAATATATTGCAAAAATACTAGGGAACTGTAAAATGTGTAAATGTAATGAATACTTAGGACATAGAGGGGACTGAAAGTCCAACATTTATCAGGTAACTATAAAACAGCAAGAAACATTGCTAGAACGTTAAATTTTTCTAATATGTAGTACCTTAAGCATGAAACTCTTATTTTTGGTGTTTACTGCTGTGCTCTTTTATTAAAGAACACTGATCCAGAATTAACATAGCCTTTGTAACATCGAGGGGAATCTGAAAGGCAAGCAGCGTTATTCAGGAAATGGTTTCACTATCCACACGAGCAATTGCAAATGAAGATTTTTCAAATGATCGACTTGGAGGTTGTATCCTAAATAAGGGCAACCCAGGTTTTTTCCACATTTTTAAATGGACACAGGAACATAGAGCTCAAGGACATTAACTGCCACATTAACCAGAGAGTAATGAAAAGTTCTCTGAATGAACATTTCAGTGAGCTGAAATGGCCTCAGTGATACAGAAATGAATTGTAACAAGTTAGGGTCTTGTCTTCCTGCCGTTTTAGTAGGAGTTGGAATTAGCATGCTAAATGGGATCAGCAGCAAGAAGCAACTGCATGGAGTATCCTGGAATCCATGCTGTGAATGCACATTGGTAGTATGATACCTGTCATAACTCTGAGGTACCATTTACTCATAAGTATTAACTTATTTTAAACTGAAGTTGTAAGTGATGCTGCAATAGAATTCTGGGCCAGGCTGCCTATTAGTCTGAGCAGGAGCAGCTCTGACACTCAGAGCCTTTACATCTATCAAGAAGGTACTTTTAGGTACATTCCTTATGAGGAGGAATTCAGATAACAGAGCAGGACCCGGTGCTAACATTTTGGGAACAGTTATTGCAATTTAAAATACGATATTTGCACAATGACAAAGTAAAAGACATCTTTCCTGTTGATTCAGATTTATCAGCTTTGTTGTTAATGTTAAGAAGAAATGTGATTTGAAGGATGCTGCGGGGATGATACCTTCAAAGTGGGAAAACAAGTTTTAAAAAGCGAGCAGCAAGCAGAGAATCGCTATGGGTGGGCTGCAGTTCGGCATCCACACCATGCCATGCCGGAGAGCATAGGCAGACTAAACGAACCAATGCACATACTAGAAGCGGTCTGCTTGTGGCAGGCTGGAACTGTGTCTGGGCTGACATATGTGCTAGCCAAGTGAATTAGTCTGCACAGAACTTTGGCCTGATAGAACAGTATTTTCATCAAGACCCTTCAGTCTGTGCTTTCCTGGAAACCTGCTATTACATATCCAGAATAGTCTTGATGTCTTTGATGTTACTATGCAATTTCTGCTGCGAAGAGAGCTTCAGCAGGCAGCAGTTGGACCAGTTTATTGAAATGAAGAGGCTCCTTCTACCGTTACGTATTACAGAATGTTGAATTTCAGCAAAATTTCTACCAGAGCCAGGCTAATAATTGATGTGAACAGTTTATTCACTGAAATTTCTAAAGTGTTTCCGTGTGAAAGGAACATCATAGGAACTTACTTGGTCTTGCAAAGAATTTTCGTTCCAGAAACTTTAGTGCTATGCCTAGGAAATAGTTGTATCCTTGTCTTTATCTCCTTTTAATATCACACTGTTACTGCTGTTACTCACATGCACAGCATGGAACTACTCCCTCCCCCTGCTTTGGACTCCAGTGCACCCTGGTAGCTCTACACTCTGCACAGCTTTGCCCCTTGACTTTTGGCATCAGCCCTGCTCTTTGAGTCCAGCTGTTTAGAGCAAAGAAATTTACTTGAAATCCACTTTTGTAAAATGGGTCTGACAATTTTCATGTGTGCGGGACACTTGATACTGATGTATTTCATGCCTTTCAGTGTAACATATCATTGATGAAGATGTTGGACTGTACATAGATAGAATCTTCCAGCATACTCTGCTCCCTCTGAAGCCTGAGTTCTGGTACACAGTATCTCTGAAAATCTGATATGTAATGGCTAATGAAAGAATTTACAGGCAATCAAATATCTCTTAATATCATCTCAAAGGAAGACGTCAGGTCAGGGAAGAGAACTTACTTTAAGTTCAGAAACACAGATGGGTGAAAGCCATTAGACTATACCTATTTAGAATAAGAGGAAATCCTCTCTGGAGAAGCTAAGGAAACATGAGCATATTTCAGTCAGTCACTGATATCCCATTTAAGCCTTATTTAAAATCTGTCTAAGGAGGAACTGATATTTTGCTTGTGAAACTAGTATTTTTCTTCTCTAGAAGTAGCTAGTTAGGAGTATTTTAATTATGTTTAACCATTTAAATGGGTATATTTCTTCATTCCTTTCAAGAAACCTCACTGTTCTCAATGTGGGAGATATGTATGTTATAAATTCTCCAGGAAGCACTCTTTAAATATCAATTTGTGTATCTTTGAGTCTTAAAATAAAAGCATTGGTAATGGCTGTGCACCACTACCCTTGGAATCATTCAGTGCTTTTTGGGGAATAATCAGTTATGTCGGATGGGCAATTTACAGAAATTTACAATGAAGTGAAAGAGAAGCAGGACTCCTAAGCATTCTTTCCCCCTTTGCCTTCCCTCCCCCCAAATCCTGAAGCTTGGTTCGTTCTGAGCAGTGCAGTGATCTGGAAAACTTAGAAAAATTAGGAAAGATCTTAGCCGTTGTGGGTAGTAGTGGTGAATGTCAAAGGAGATGGTCATTCCACGATGGGTACCTGTATGACTTTGGATGAGATTCATGGTCTCAGTTAGGAGCCCCAATAACTCTACATTAGATCTCCTGTTTGCAGCTGGACCCCAGAGGATCATGTCTTCAGTCTTTAGTCGTACTGTGCCTCCATGTCCTTGTCTATCCTTTTTCAAATACAGTAACTTTGATTATCCACACAGTATAAAGTGGTGGCAGTGTTTTGGCTTTCTTACACCTCTGAGAAGCAAACTCATTTGTTAGTCTTCTGTCTGTAAATTTATGTACAATCAAAAGGAGAGCAGGCTGTAGATTTCCAGCTGCTTTTCAAGTGCATATATTTGCAGTCTTACTGTATCTTTGCATGACTGAAAAAATGGACTGTCTAGGGGAAGAAAGTTAGTGGAACAATGTTTAGAATTCTGGGACTCCTAGAGTAGTCCAGGGCAGATCTAAACATAAATGTCTAAATTTTTGAATTTTACAACTAAATGAAATACAATTGAAATTAAGATGACCTACAGAAAACAGGGTACGGTATGAAAAAGCATTTCACTAGACCACATCTCATCATAATACACATAACATGGGGTCTGGGATTCCTATCTCCAAGGCTGAAATTCCTTTTTTTTTTTTGTAAATATAATATTAAAAGCATAAAATGCAACATAGCATTCCTGTTTACAAAGAGGACGATTTTATACTGGTGTGCGATTTAACACTTGGTAGTAGTTCAGTTGTTATGAACTTTAAATTATTACCTTTCCCTGCAAATTAAAATAAGAGAGTTAATTGCCCAAGCAAAGTGCATACATAGTCTCAGTCACGTGAAATGTTTTAATTGTAGACAAATGCTTCATTATTTTCATGTTGGTTAAAGCCATTGTTCTAAGTGATAACAGTAATGAACAGTGTTGAGATCCAGAAGCCATTACAAGGTCAGAAAGTCATTATTCCTTGTTTTAGACATACTGTTCGAAGAGTTTCTAAAGTGACCTAGATTTTGATGAGGAATTTTCAAATTTGAGATTCTCTGAGCCCTACTTAAAGGCAGTGGTTGATGCATCTGTGGTAAATTTTGTCATACAGTCTTTTCATTTAATTAGGTTATGAACTCTCAGTGACTTCCTGAGAGTAAATTTTCTTGAGAGGAGAATTAGAAAACATTAGATGAGGTAAAAGCCTTGAGAATACTTGTCCAGAAGAGATTGATAAGAATGTAACTGGGACAGCTGTGAGCTGTGCTTTAAAATTGTAAATGATGCTAGTAAGTGATTTTCACTTCTGATTTTAAATAATCTCAAAAATTGTCTTCTGCCAAAACTTCTTTGAATTACATTTTGTTTAGTCATCAGAATTGCTATATATGAAGTATTCTGGAGCATATTACATACAAGAAAGGGTGAGCTTTGGATTTGCTCAGTTTTAAGAAGAGAAGACTAAGGGGGTATCTCCTTGCTGTCTACAGCTATCTAGTGAGAAAATCTAGAAAAGACAGAGATAGACTCTTTTTGGAGATTTACAATGACAGGATGAAAGGCAACAGATGAAAGTTAGAATGCAAAACGTTCTTATTAGATATAAGTATTACTTTTTTTTTTCCCCCATGAGCAGTCACATACTGGAAGAAGTTACCCGGAGATGTTGTGAACTTTTCTTACTTGTGGATATTTAAACTTGACTGAATCTTGTCTTGCTGACTCTGCCTTGAACAGGGGGTTGGAAGAGATGACCTTCTGTGGTGCTTTCTAACACAAATTATTCTATGGTTCTACTCTGTGCTTGTGCTGGATTCAGTGAGGAAAGG
>NW_010265042.1:0-1332 GCF_000690775.1 Eurypyga helias | reverse complement strand
AAGGTCCCTTCCAACCCAAACCGATTTGTGATTCTGTAATCATGCAGCAGAAGGAAAACACTCCGTGTTGCTGCCCATCTGCATCAATGCTGCCTCACACCACTTCTCTCCTTCCAACAGCACCCCACTAGCTTGTTCCTACCATTCCATAAAACCCTCCCACAGCACTGTCCGTCACTACAAGAGTGACAGCCGGTCCCAGAGGACAAACACTAGCTACAGCCTGTGTAATCTTGTATTTAATCTTCCACACATGGATGCTTAGCTGAGGCACAATTTAGAGCAGAGAGGTCTTTTTCCTCCGGGACAGGTCACCCCCATCCCCACACATCCCAAATACTGCTGGGCCAAGCCCAAAAAACACTTTTGCAATAACACACTATAGGATGACACCGTTATGCCCATCCTGCTTTACTCAGGTCTTGAAGCCTCACAGGATTCGATGAAACCATGTCCTGGGCACCTGTGGACCCCCTTTCCACAGAGAGCGCACAAAGGGGAAACAAACGCACGAAGAAATTGTCTCAGAGGCAGCAGCCAAAAACAAGGAGCGAGTATCTGCAGCTTTCCCTTCCACCTCAAGCACGGGAACCCTCCTCCTTCACTCCTGTCCTGTGCGCAGGCCACCACACATCATTAACGGTCTGACCTCCCGCAGGACGGCCGATGCGTCCGCAGAGAAAAGAGACAGCCTGACTGCCGGGCTGGTTTGCGGGTTCAGCGTCAGTTCAAGCGTGCAATGCAAGCACAGCCAACCAAGGAACAGAGGGGACCTACACAGAGCTGTGCCTGTTCGGTGGCCACAGCATCACCGTCTCTGCTGTTTTTCCAACAGACCTCTGCACTACAGACCTGGCCCTCCACAAAGAAAACATGGATAACAGCACTTCTACAGGTAACAGCAGCCACGAGAAAAAACACATTACAGACGGCAATACGTGTGGATGCTATAGTAACAGTGGTCCTGTAAACATTCAAGACCAGCTGACTGATTACCCAAGATTCAAAGCAGGGCAGAAAACAGGTGCTCTTTCCAAAATGCCAGTGCTCCTACAGAAGCTCAGTGACCAGTGGTGGGGTCTACAAGCATACTGGGTTTGCATGGCAAGGTTTTGGCAGTGGGGGGGCTACAGGGGTGGCTTCTGGGAGAAGCTGCCAGAAGCCTCCCCTGTGTCTGACAGAGCCCATGACAGCCAGCTCCAAGACAGACCCACCGCTGGCCAAGGCTGAGCCCATTGGCAATGGTAGTAGTGCCTCTGGGATAATGTGCTTAAGAAAGGGGAAGAAGCTGCTGCACAACAGCAGGTGGGAGAGGAGTGAGAATATGTGAGA
>NW_010265041.1:0-1514 GCF_000690775.1 Eurypyga helias | reverse complement strand
TGTACGGCCCCAGGATTCTCTATACCGCCCTGAGACACCCTGTACCACCCCCGCCATGTCCTGTACAGCCTCTCGATGCTCTATAGGGCCCCAAGACAACCTGTACAGCCCCCACCACGTCCTATACAGCCCCTGGATGTTCTATACAGCCCCCAGACACCCTGTACAACCCCTGCAATGCCCTATACGGCCCCTGCGATGCTCCCCACCATGTCCTACACAGCCCCTGCAAGGTCTATACGGTCCCAAGACACCCCATACCACCCCTGCCATGTCCTGTACAGCCCCAGGATGCTCTATACGGTCCCGAGACACCCCCCACCATGTCCCACACAGCCCCTGGATGCTCTATACGGCCCCGAGACAGCCCGTACAGCCTCCACCATGTCCTATACAGCCCCTGCATTGCCCTGTACAGGCCCCAGAAGGTCTATACGGCCAACAGATGCCTCGTACAGCCCCTTTGATGCCTTGTACAGCCCCAGGATGCTCTATACTGCCCAGAGACACCCTGTTCAGCCCCCACCATGTCCTATCCAGCTCCGAGACACTCCGTACAGCCCCTGTGATGCCCTATACTGCTCCAGAATGCTCTATATGGCCCCAAGATACCCCATACAGCCCCCTCCATGTCCTGTTCAGCCCCTGGATGCTTTATACACCCCAGAGACTCCCCGTACAGCCCCTGTGATGCGCTATACAGCCCCAGAGATCCCTATACAGCCCCCATGATGCTTCATACGGCCCAGAGACCCCCCGTACAGCCCCTGGAATGCCCTGTACAGCCCCAGGATGCTCAATACAGCCCAAAGATGCCCCGTACAATCCCTGTGATACTCTATACAGTCCCAGGATGCTCTATATGGCCCAAAGATGGCCCGTACAGTCTCTGCGATGCCCTATACAGTCCAGAGATGCCCTGTACAGACCCTGTGATACCCTACACAGCCCCCAGATGTGCTATATGGCCCCCTGCCCTGTACAGCCCCAGGATGCTCAATACAGCCCAAAGATGCCCCGTACAATCCCTGTGATACTCTATACAGTCCCAGGATGCTCTATATGGCCCAAAGATGGCCCGTACAGTCTCTGCGATGCCCTATACAGTCCAGAGATGCCCTGTACAGACCCTGTGATACCCTACACAGCCCCCAGATGTGCTATATGGCCCCCAAGATGCCCTATGCACCCCCCAGCATGCCCTACATGGCCCTTGGGTTGCCCCAGACACCTCTAGGTTGCCCTGTACAGCCCCAAGTCGCTCTATACGGCTCCTGGGCTGTTCCATACAGTACAAAAATGCCCCATATGGCCCCTGGGATCCCCTATATGGCCGCGAGGATAATCCAGCTGCCCCTGGGGTGCCCTATACAGCCCCAGAGTGTCCTACACTCCCCTTGGACGTCACGCTGCCCCCCTGCCATCACTCACCCTACAGAACCCCATTCCTACACAGCCCCAGCCCCTGCAGAGCTCCCCCCGCCCCACAGAAAGCTCTCCCTCCACACACCCTC
>NW_010265040.1:0-17057 GCF_000690775.1 Eurypyga helias | reverse complement strand
CAACCAGCAGTGGATCCCATATCCTGTTGCTTCAGGGAGAAAGATTTAAGAGATGGAGGGGAATGGAAACCCTGAAGTCCCTGCTCAAGGAGGTAGGCGATCTTCCTCCCCTTCCCAATTGTCCTTGCAGAACAGATATGGGACTCTGGAACTCGAGGGCTAGGAAAATGCAGATGCAGAGGAAGGTCCATCCAGGGAGCTGCTTAGGATGACTCAGTCAGCCCTGTTACAACTACCTCCATTAAGAAAAGAAGGAGGGTCACTGTCGGAAGTGATTCCCTTCTGAGTGGAACAAAGGGCCCGATATGCTGCCCAGATCCATCCCAGAGAGAAGTCTGCTGTCTCCCTGGGGCCTGGATTAGACACATCACCAGGAAACTCCCTGATCTGGTACGGCCCTTGGATTATTACCCACCACTGGTCATGCAGGTGGGCAGCGACGAGGTTGAGGAGAGGAATCCAAAAGACATCAAAAGGGACTTCAGGGCACTGGGGTGATTGGTTGCAGGACTGGGAGCACAGGTAGTGTTTTCCTCAATCCCTTTAGCATCAGGGAAGGATACTGGGAGGAACAGGAAAGCACACCTGATCAACACATGGCTCAGAGGCTGGTGTCAACAGTGGAATTGTGGGTTTTTTGATCACAGGGAGGTTTATACGGCACCGGTCTGGCTGGTGACAGATGGTGTGCAGCTCTCTCAGAGGGGAAAAAGGATTTGCACCCATGAACTGGCAGGGTCACTGAGAGGGCTTTAAACTAGGTTTGAATGGGGAAGGGGACTAAACCAGCAGGGAAACCGACAGATGCCCAGAGCCTGCAGAAGAATCACAGGTCAGCAGAAGAGCACCTGGCAAACAAAACAAGGGAGTGCTAGATGCTCGTCTGCAAGCCGACTTCATCGGGGCCCCATCTTAATGCCTCTGTGTGAACGCACGGAGCGTGGGAAATAAACAAGAGGAGTTAGAGGCGGGTGCACACACGAGGGGCTCTGACCTCACTGGCATCGTGGAAACACGGTGGGATGGCTCCTATGACTGGAGTGTCAGAATGGAAGGATACAGGCTCTTTAGGAAGGACAAGCAGGGAAGATGTGGAGGGGGTGTTGCCCTCTCCGTCAGAGACCAGCTGGAGTGTGTGGAACTCCATCTTGGGATGGATGAGGAGCTGACAGAGAGCTTATGGGTCAGGATTAAAGAGAGGGCAGGAAGAGGGGATGCTGTAGTATGAGTTTGCTACAGGCTGGACCTTGTTCTCACCAAGAGGGAGGGGCTGGTGGGGAATGTGAAGCTCAAGGGCAGCCTTGGCTGCAGGGACCATGAAATAGGGGAGTTTGAGAACCTTAAGGAGGTGAGGAGGCTGCGCAGCAAGCTTACTACCCTGGACTTCAGGAGAGGAAACTTTAGGCTCTTCAGGGAATTGATTGGCAAAGTTCCATGGGATGAAGCCCTGGAGGGAAGAGGAGCCCAAGAAAGCGGGCAAGTATTCAAGGACCTTCTCCTCCAAGCTCAGGAGCGATGCATCCCAGTGAAGAGGAAGTAGGGTAAAAGCACCAGGAGGCCTGTGTAGATGAACAAGCAAGCTCCTGGAGAAACTGAAGTGCAAAAAGGAAGCCTACAGAGGGTAGAGGAATGGACAGTATCTCCCAAGTAGCCTGCG
Source organism: Eurypyga helias (assembly GCF_000690775.1). Lineage (NCBI taxonomy): Eukaryota > Metazoa > Chordata > Aves > Eurypygiformes > Eurypygidae > Eurypyga > Eurypyga helias. The sequence continues at coordinate 15,400 of NW_010265040.1, read as the reverse complement.
AGGATTACAGGGAAGTTGTCCAAAAAGTCAGGGGTCAGGTTAGGAAAGCTAAAGCCCTGATAGAGTTAAACCTGGCCAGGGACATCAAGGGCAACAAGAAGGACTTTTATAGGTACATAGGTGATAAAAGAACAGGCAAAACCTGGGCCCTCTGTGGAAGGAAATGGGAGAGCTAGTTTCCTAGGATATGAAAGCTGAGGTGCAGGAATTGTTCAAGGCCAGGCTGGATGAGGCCTTGAGCCACCTGGTCTAGTGGAAGGTGTCCCTGCCCATGGCAGGGGGGTTGGAACTCGGTGGTCTTTCAGGTCCCTTCCAGCCCAAACCATTCTGTGATTCTAAGATCTGTGGGTGATCTACTAAACTCCAAAAGATGCTGCTCCCAAAGGTGCCTGCAACCCCATTCTCTATATTCCTGACTGTAGAATTAGCCAAGAAAACAGATTTGGAAAAAAGAAATAAATTACCTTTATATTGCAAGTGTAAAAAATCAATTGATCTGTATTTTAAAAAACTGTAATAATTGCTTAGATTCCATATCTAGAACTTTCAAATAATCTTTAGCTTTGATGGGCAATTTGAACAAAGTTGTTTAATCCTTACTGTTTAGTTACATAGTTCATAGTATAAACAGTTTGTACAGGTCAGGAAATGTGGGGTGAGGCTCTTATTACACCTGAGGTCAGGCTATCACAGTCCTATCTGGCATTTTCTTAGCCATCGTTTTTTGTTATGGATCATGTGTGGTATGCATATGGATATACCAAGACACCTTCTGGTTGAGCCTAGATTGCAGTCAATATTTCCTTTCTTATTCCTCTATCCTGACAGAGGATAGAGGAATCTATCTTTCACTATTGTGTAAGTTTTCCATGTTTCTCAAAACTGCAAATATCGTGCAAAGGGCCCATTACAGACCCAAGATGTTTGGGTCTGTCAGTACTATGCATTACACAACTCTCTCAGCATTTTACAAAAAAAGATATGAAAATACTGGATAAGTTTCTTAAAAGTATTTAGATAGAAATGCAACAGAATATTAACAGAAATCATCATCATTCTGTAGACTTGGAGGATGTTAAGTGAGAAAAGTAAAAGGAAACTAAACATTTGGACCTATCCATAGCCATGAAAAATTTCAGCTAATGAATATAGATCCCAATTTTTTAAGGAATTTCTAAGGTCAGATTATCCATGAAAAGAATAAGAATTCTTTTACCTTCAAGTGAAGAATTTATTCAGAGAGTTTTATCTCTTCATGCATCTTATCAGGAAATAATGAGATGTAATACCTCATAAATTATAAAACAAGCATGTTTTTTGAAGTGACATGACTTCTGAAGTGCTTGTAAGCTATCAAAAAAGCCCTCATTCTATTCATTTACAAGCAAAAAGAAAAAAAATTCCCATACTTCAGGAATCATTTGTGAATAGAGCATTCTGAGTCTGTGTGGAGGCACATAATTTTATAGACCGAGGCAAAGACTAAGGGTCCTGTAGTTCTTAGATATTAACATCATCCCTTTAGTCCAGACTTTCCAGATGTTCAGGAACCCTGTCAGACTGCTCAAAGCCCTTATGTCCTGAACAGATGGCAGAGTTTAAAAGTCTAGTGTGCACACAGAAATGTGCCAGAGTGCTCCCATCCTGCCATGCACGCCTTGTGCAGCAGGGAGGTAGCTCTGGTTGTAATGCAATGGAGCCCCTCGAGCCCCTTCAGTTGCACAGAAGATTATTCGTCATAATAGTCAATAGTCAATCTATGACCAGGATGTGTCAGGTTCACTGTGAACATGCTGGCTATTTGCCCTGTACAGGTGCAGCAGTTCTGGTATGCCTCTACATGTCAATATGTGCAGGTTTTCTCAGATGTGCAGGGTGGCAGCTGTCAGCACACAACCTCCCATCACATCACACGGCACAGGTTTTGTGCCACTGTTCAGGGCAGAGGTTGTCTGTGCCTTGGTGTTTTCTTTCATCTCTTCTTTTCTGCCTCTGAAAATACAGTGCTGAGGACTTTATCCATCTAGAGAAAAGTGGATATTTTATTGGCACTACCTCTTGACAGAGTTGTGCTAATTGAGAGAACACGCTGAACTTAGAAAAACTAAATGAAAATCCTCATAAATTAATATGGAAGTGAGGGTAATGGAGATTATTTAACTATTATGGACATTTAAGAATAAATTGTTCTGAGGAGAGGTCTGAATAGAAAACCAAACTTTCAGCAAGGGTAACAAAAAGATCTCAGTCAGCTTAAAGAAGCCATGCCACAACCAAAGCGGAAATCTGAGGACAGCTCTGAGTAGTTTTAAAATTGGAGCCAGTGATAATGGCTTAAAAGCCTATTGATACCTGGAAAAATAAATATTGACTAGGCCAGTTGTGTTTTGACTGTTCTTGCTGAAATGCTTTCAAGTGAAATACTGATGTTCATGTCTTGAATAAATGTATCGGTGCTCAGGATTAAAAGTTCAGTTTCCCTACCCTGGAAAGCTTTATGTTTTGTCCAGGTCTCAGCTTATGAAAAAAGATTATTTTTGTGGCTATACTGGAACACACGGCCATGATGATTGGTGGATTTTCCAGGTGTGGTACACCCAGACAGTAAGGATACCAAGAATAGACACCATGTGTCTGTTTCTTCATGTAGCAGTGCTTACCAAAAAAAAACCCCAAAAAAACCAAAATCAAACAAACCACCCAACTATTAATGTGTACGCTACTTAAAACAAAGAGGCCTACAGTGCTGATGCTGGAAGATGAAGAAAGGCTAAGACAAGAAGAACTGGCACCTCAGCAGGAGTTCTTTGAACTGTGGTCTCCAGATCTACAGAACAATCTTTGTGTGACTATCTTGTCTAAGTAAATTAAGAAATTATTTTTTTAGGGGTTCTTTACCAGGATCTATAAGAAGAGGCTGAAAAGAAGTCCAAAGCATGGGGTATTACATGTACATTAATTCTTCAGACAGAAAGGCTTAGCTAGTCTTTTCTTACTGCAAAACTGCTAAATTTGTTTCCATAGACTTTTTCTCACTACAGAAATTCTAATGTTATCTTTTTTTGGTTTAAGTAAGACAACTTCCTATATGAAACCGTTTCTTTTTCAGGTTAATTTCAAGCAACAGTTCAACACACTATTCAGAATAATACAGCCCATGTTACTAAAACTTTTTAATTAATTATATCTTTATCAATTATAAGCTTACAGTCAGCTATTGGGTTTAACAAACGTATCTTTCCTGTGAGAGCTCAAGAAACACTAGGAAAATCCCACTTCAAGGCTATGTGTATCTCCGTAAAAGAGTGGGGTTTAATATGGCAGAAATTAAGTGTACGTATTATTATCATCTACAAGTTCAGAAATAATAATTTGCCTGTAAATAATAAGGGTGGTCACTCAAACCCTCTAGATCTGCAAATATTCATAATTCTGAAGAAATAAACCATGTTAAAAAGATTTCTGACACTGAGATGTGCAGTTCCCTTGAATGGTAAAATCATGCCACTGTTTTCTTCTTGGTACTTTTTGTTCTGCATGTAAATCACATCGCTTTACAGCACTCATTAGATGCTCAGATGGTGTAGGTTCATCACCTTACTAGCACATTTGCATGTTATGTGCCCTCACTTTTGTGAGCTGTTGTTACTGCACTGAAACCAGTCCTCGTTTAGACTACATAAGAGAAGGCAAAACAATCAAATCACATGCAACCTACTGTTTTACTAAATCATTCATAATCACGTGACAGTGTTTCTTGTATTATCCTCTTTCAGAATGTTCCTTTTCACCCTACCATAAGAAATGAGCAAACATGCAATTAGAGAAAATACTTACAGTATTTCTGACTTGATAGAACATGGCTTGCTCATCTGCTAGCAATACTCTGCGTTGAGTCTGCAGACAGACTTCCAAGTAATCAACAGGAAAAGGGAAGACCTAAATACCTGCTTTTTCCCCTTTGATTTCATAAGTAGTTCAAGGACTATCTGAATCAAAGTTTGCTTTAGTGAGTTCTTGTTTGCTTTCTATTCTCTATTTGAAAATTACTATTTAGCTGTACACGATCCATTGGGCTGTTGTCAATTAATTATGCCGTTACAGAGGAAGAAATAAATGCAAGCCAACAGAAGGAAATACTCAGATGACAAAATTATTTTGAAAGCACAGATGCAATATACGTAAACACAAATAGAAAATATTCCCCTGAAAACCTCCTGAAATTGGGAGGCCAATCACCTCCTCAACCTGGAATCTTGCAATACTGTCATATCATAGAAAACAAAAAAATTAATAACCCACCTCCTAGCTCCTGAAAAAAAATACAGCTTAACACAAAATTTTGTGAATATGTTGTACACACAGGACATGGTATGACGTTCATGTAGAATTTGAAGGAAGGAGGTTGAGTCAGATATTAACACATTTTAAGGATTAGGAGCCATTGTGCAAGTATAACAAAATGACCCACAGTACATGTGGAAGAATCGTTATGAGCAGTTTCAAATATGTCAGCATGATTAATCAACCCCTCTTCTCAAAATATACCTCCCTCAAGAAAAAATGTGGAAATTTTTTCTTCAAAAAGAAATTTATTTTCTTTTTCTTTTAGCAATTTGTATTTGGTATCTAGGATGCTGTCATATATACACGTGTGTACATGTACTAATCTAATAGTACATTAATAGAAAATTAACTCCTGACTGAAATAAGCTGCCATCATCTTCTCTTCAGCAGAAGTACTTGATTCTAGTAAGAACCTGCAACCCTAGAGATGAAGAACAATGTATCAATATTCTTATTAAAGTATCTTCTACCTTAATAGTCTCCTGCAAACCTTGTAACATAGTAGAATGTAGCATAAAAACACTATTTAAAGTTTTAATATTTCTCAGGAGGACCTGACAGACAGTGAAACTTTGCAGTTATATTCTAAATTGTGTACACAGCTTCTGCTTCACAACCCTCAAAGCCCAACTGTGGGACGCAACGTGTAACTGAATAAGCACAGAAGAAAATGATTTGCAAAGGAAATGAGCAGCGTTGTGGAATTCAGTATATTACTCTAAATGGCTCACACTGTCATCTCAGATTACCAATTCTGTCATTCTGAAATCTGTCATTTCCAACACTGGGTCTGGAGAGGAAATGTCTTTTTTTTTTTTTTTTTTAAAGGAATATTGGTAAATCTGAGTTAGACAGAGGCTTCCTTACCTGAAACAAGGGCTGTTTAGACACTCTGGATTAGCTGCGAAATGAGTGTGCCACCAAGATCATGCAGGACCTCCCAGGTGCACTCAGCATGGTGCCTCCAGCTATTCCAAGAACACTATATGGCCAAGCTAATAAATCTGATCAGAATAAAAGGTTTAGGCTGGAATCTGCACACTGCAAATTCAAAGCTTAGATCAGATCAAACAACCGTGTTAACCACTGTGGGATAGAAGGTCAGCTGTATTCTGGGCTGTATCCAGAGAAGCGTGGCCAACAGGTCGAGGGAGGGGATTCTCCCCTTCTATTCTGCTCTCGTGAGACTCCATCTCCAGTGCTGCGTCCAGCTCTGGGGCCCTCAACATCAGAAGGATATTGACCAGTTGGAGCGAGTCCAGAGGAGGCCACGAAGATGCTCAGAGGGCTGAAGCCCCTCTGCTATGGGGACAGGCTGAGAGAGTTGGGCTTGTTCAGCCTGGAGAAGAGAAGGCTCCGGGGAGACCTTATAGCAGCCTTACAGTACCTGAAGGGGCCAACAAGAAATCTAGGGGGAAGTGGTGATGATGTCTTTTTACAAGGGTTTAATTGAAAGTGGGTGGATTTTGATTAGATATCAGGATGAAGTTCTTCACGGAGGGAGTGATGGACACTGGAACAGGTTGCCCAGAGAAGCTGTGGATACCCCATCCCTGGCCGTCTTCAAGGCCAGGCTGGATGAGGCTTTGAGCAACCTGGTCTAGTGGAAGGTGTCCCTGCCCATGGCAGGGGGGTTGGAACTAGATGGTCTTTAGGGTCCCTTCCAACCCAAACCATTCTAGGATTATCAAAGTCTACCATGAATTCTATTTTCCCATGGGCTTCCAATGGCCTAAGTCAGTACTTCAAACATCACACCTAGCTAGATTCCTTAGCAGGGCCTAAAGAAAGGGGTATATTAAGCATATTGAGCCACTCATTCCATCACAATTAGGAAAATGGGCTGTTAGCATGAGTTGAAGTGCAACTGGCTAATGAGATGATCCATTTCTATGCTGAACTGAGACTTTGTCAAGATAAATGATCAAAATAGAGATGAAAAGAACAAAAAAAAGATAATGGGATGAAAACAGTGAATGATAACAATTATATTGGGAATGTACCATTAAGGAACTTGGTGTTATGCTCATCACAGCATATTTCTTATGAGAGTTAATTAGAGGTTGGTTTGTAATTCTTCGAATCTCTCAGAATGTAAATATTTTATAAGGTCTCTTCCTACTGACGTGCCACAAACCATGGTCCACTATTATGTAAATGAAGAATATACAGAGTGCCAAAAAGCTGGCAACTTACTGATTTTCACTCTGTGATTCTGTGCGGAAATTCTGCTGTGTAGTTGGGGTTTTTGAAACAACAAAGAAACTACCTCTGGATACTGAGTAAATCTTCTTGACACAGGTTACATTTATCTCTTGGTGAAAGAACTAACAGACAAGCATGCAAGATGCACGTGATTTCTGCAAACAGCTAACAGGTAATGTGATTCAGATGAACATGTTTATAAGGTTCATACACAATAAACAAAATTCAGATCCATATTCACAGGCTATTGCTAATTTACAATAGTTATTTGACTGCAAATATCACTGAGGTCTCTGAGGTTTTACCCCCACACAAACAAGAGCTGGAGTCCTGTCATATAAATGCTCACGTGTTTAATCATACATGCCTTGGTCTTCCTCCCACCGTGTGTCCCCCTCCCACTGCCCACCTAACAGCCTTCTGGGTCTGAAGAGCAAAATCGTAGCTTTCCTGCCATGAACAAGACAATTTTTTCATGCAATTACTCTGCTTACACAACAGGGTATGAGCCTTTTAGAATGATAATATTTTTAAAAAACTCTCACATTGCCTCATTAATGTACTGTATAGTGCCAACACATCCAGTAAATGGATATTAAAATCAAAACTTCCATGTTTGTAGAACTACTTCTACCTGTATTTACCAGGATTTCAGTGCCTTTGCTAATTTTATCAAGTCAGTTAATGGACAAGCAAGTGGAATGAGGTTTCCTTTCAGCTGCAGTAGTGTATATCTACTGAATAATTTGTTTAGGCCAGCTTTACTGGCAAGTCCTTCTCATTCTGATCTTCATCCCTAAGGAAAATGGAACTGCTTTCACTTCGAAAAAAGTGTATGTTACTCCTGGGTTTGTAATTCTTTTCTGTTTTTGTCACAGGAATCCCAAACTTATTATCAGCTTTTCAAAAGCCAGATGTTCCTGGCAAAGAATCATGTTCTCTGAGCCCACAGAGAGCATGCTGCAGCTGATCGAAGGCATGCTGGGATGCTATAATTTTGTTTTGGCTTGCTTTCCTAGCCAAAAGAACCCTAGGGTCACTAATTGTCCTGATAAACGTCTCTTCTGAACCCTTTATTATGAAAGCAAATAATAAATAAAAAATTACCTACCATACTAAAGCATAAACCAACATGTAACAGTGCTACTGCTCATAAAAAAAAAAATCACTTTGGCTCATATAAAATGATTAATTATTAAATATAGTTATATAAATGTATATAGATAAACAACAATGGAAGTTATGGAAAAGTTAGAAAAAAAAAACCCCTGTGTTTTTCACTGTAAAGTACTTAAATTCTAATAATGCAAGCCTAAGCCATTTCCCAAGTAATCCAGTAACTATAAACTTGCTTACCATACCTATTTTCTAAAGGTTTATATCTACAAAATATTCTTAATAAATATATGCACATTCTAAAATAGGAATAGCAAATAATAATTATCTGTTTTCAAAAATCAATATATATTTTCTAAAAAGTAGAAGCACATTTACTATCTAATGAGGGATATAAAGTCAGGTGTGTTTATGTTACGCACAACTATTTCATTTATAATTATAATACATGCGTCTGCTTTCACATCCTTTTTATATTGCTGAAGCTAGAGGTTCAGTGAGGTTAAGTAATTCTATAAGTAAGTAGAACTTAGGCGTGTCCAGTCTGGGCAGTATCTTATTTTTCACCGGTGTGAAAATCAAGCACGTTAAGTGTACCCACTTTTTTGTTTACCACTGTATCAGTGAATATGACTCTACCAATTTAAATATTAATGAAAGAAAAAAATTATATAGTTAATCACGGTGTCGTTCTTTTAACAGTCCAATAGATCTGTGAAACTACTACTGTTCCTAGATTAAACATAGGTGCCTTAAATACATGTAGATGTCTTAAAATAAGAAGGCCTTCAGGGAAGTTTGAGACAATCATCACATATCAAATTAGTAATGTCATGTCCTTGGCACTTCAAAAATGTTAGGGTAGAATTTCTGTTTTACAAATGCCAATGCAATAAAAGTAATACTGACCTTCTTCATAAAGCACAGCGGCAGAAACGTGTCAACAGTGTGAACTTACCCTGGTGGTGCTCTCCAGTGGTGATTAATACTAAGTCAGGAGCCATAACTCTGATGAGCCTTTAATACAGTAAACCAACAGAAGCAGTTAAGGGCATTGTCTGAGAGAAACGGAGAGGAATTTAATCAGGTTGCTAATATACTTCGACCAGGACTCTCAGGTACTCTTAACTGAAAAAAATGTTTAAAGGGACTGCTACACTTCAGCTCATGGCTCTTAAGGGGCCAGTTACTCTTACAATACTACTGAAAACACAGAGCAGTACCATGGTAAGCATCCATCACTTCTGGAAGGAAAATAAGTTATTGCATTCACTTGGGTATTCAGTTTGGGTTACATGTAAGCTATGGCTGCGATCTGATGAAGGATGGAGGAAAGAAAGGCTGCATTCATGAAGACTAATTTAGTTTAGCAAGGTTAAGTTCCCTACAGTCAGCAGTCCATGGAGGATTCTGCACAGGGAATATTCAAGCTACAGCCTCCTCCCTATAGTTAAAAAAGATTTTGCAACTGAACCAAAAGCACTAATGAGGATTGTGCAGACGATGCACTGCCTCTAACACTGAAAGCACTGCAATGCTGAAATGTGACAGCACTGCAAATCCACAGACCTGGCACTCATCTAAATAGCCAACAGTTTATGGACTAAAGTAATAATTTATAGTTATTAACTAGTTGTGCTTGGATCTTAATGCCTGAAGATGAAATATTCACATATTACTCCACACTGGACATTGCAAAAGAGCATAGTGGCAAAGAAAAGAATTCAGATCTGTCAGGAACATTGACATACATTAAAATAGATACATGTTGTAAATCAGTTCTTAACCTCTCTTCACTAATTCTAAGAAAAAAAATATGCTTGGACATATGCAAAAATAGCCAGCAGTCATTCACCGGTACTGACAATATACAAACAACAGGCAGTGTTAGAGACACTTTCTAGAACAGTCTATACCTTTTGTTAGAAGATATTGATCCCCCTCAGACTGTAAATCAGAAGGGGATTTAAAAGCAGTTCTGTTTCTGTTCTCAGGGATATTTGCTAATTAAAGTGGTACATCTTAATCAAGTTCTTCCATTTTCTTCTCCATTGAACACCCTGTTGTTTTACATACAGTACAAATTACTCCCTTATTACGAAACATAGCTTTGTCTCAAAAATTATTTTGCATATTAAGCTACAGAAATGTACTGAAGTTAGCAAGTTTCAAAGAAATCAGCAACATTTTCAGCTAGGATCTATAGCAAGCGATCTCTATGCAAGCAGTCTCTATGACTCCTACAATATTCCTGTAATGTTATAGAAAGACATATTCTCAACGGATTTTAGAAAATGTAAGGGTTAAATTTGTATGCGATTTTGAACAGAAAAAGGATCTATTTAATAAGTAAATCAATTTACAAGTCTCTGCTTTCAGTGAACCAGGAAGAGAGTCCTTGCACTGTTGAAATTTTGCATGTCAGCAATATACCAGGGTCCAGTACCTCTGACCAGCTTCTTTTAGACATTCTGTGCATGGAGAGTGTTATATTTAATATCAAATATACTTATTTGAAGACATTTGATGTTACGCCATAACAATCACCATGCCATTGCAATGCACATACCAGTCTCTATAATCGTGATGCTGGGAAGATATACACGAGTTGAAGACAGCTCAAGCCTGATAGCACCCTTATAAATACACACAAATAAACCTTATACAACTGAGTGGCCTCATAAAAAGGAAAGGTATTTTTTACACTGATTCTATAAATCCTGACTCACTAACCAAGTCGTGCCAACACTGAGACCTTTCACTGATGTACATACTGACAGTGAACCTTCTTCAAGCTTACTTCAATGCCTAATACTACCACCAGAAAATATTTCAAAACCATTTATAAAGCTATGAGATTTGCAATCACAAAAAACCCTCAAAAAAGTGTCCTCTCTCATTAAGACTACATGAAAATTTACTCCACATTATAAGTTAATTTCTTTCTGCTTGTCATAACTGGATCTACACTTATTTACACTGACCTTTTACCTCTTAAACTGAAGCCCAGGCTTTCTTTTATTCTGCATAATACTGGTGTTCTATGTAGCCTGTACTGCATATGGGGTCATATTTGAACCAGTTTGATTTAAAGGCTTTTGGAGAGCCTTTGAAAATAAAGGCTTCAAAGATTCTGACAGAAAAGTAAAGAAACTTCTGCTCATTTGAGATCCACAACTAAGAAGCCCTTCCATTTAAAGACTGATCAGCCGTAAGATTTGTTTTCATTTGGACTGATGTCTCTCTACTTTGCAATGGACCAGTAATCCTTCTGACCAATAGGTGAACAGCAAATTAATACTCATCAGTCTTACATTCCTTTAGATAACTGTAGGTTAAACCCACAGGTGGGACAACTCTCCATCTTTGCTAAAGCATACCACAGAAGAAAAGCCCACAACCAGACAGAATCTGGGAGTGATTCTCTAATTCAGAGGTGGAAGTTCTCTCATCCAAGGAAGACCTGGGTTTAGTTTCCTCTGCTAAAACAGCTCCTATATTTAATATTCAACACTTCTGAATTAAACACAGGAGATGGTCTAGGAGTTTAAGAATCAGAGTCCAAATCTTTAGCCCAATTTTAGGCCTGAAAACCCTTTCTTGTACTAGCTCATAATATTTTTCTTTAGGCAGGAATAATGATCTGAGAAACAGTTGCTGCTGCAGCAACACTTCTGCAAGCTGCAGTTGTGGCCTTGTATCCAGCTTTTCAATATGCAAGCAATGGTGAAGATACATTTGCTCTATTTTCCTAATGAAATCTACTGGATTTTTCAGTATTCAATGGGAAATTTCTGGTCTTTCCTTAGAAAGGAGTTTTTTTCAGTTCACACATCTACTGTTGAAGAGAGATGAAGCTTAGCATGAGAAGAAGAAATAATCTGGGACCATCATGTGTGGCCTATTAAAGCACTGAAAATAATGGTTTTGTTAACCATGTAAGTAGTCAAAATTCTGCAAGCACTATACCAGTATATGGCTTCTCTAACACAGGTAGTCTCACTTGCTGTGAAACAGGTGTTCACTGAAGTAAATCTAGACAGAGGTATAAATACTTGAGTAATTACACTCCGATAGACATTCCTAAATTTTGATGAATGTTTTCTATAGATGTTCCAGTAAGATAGATATCTGTGTTGGCTCTAGAATATGCTGACTTTTCTGTTTCAAATAGTTTTTAATGATTTTTTTTATGTCAAGCAATATGACATATAAAATCAGAGTATCTGGGAGTGATTTCCCCCCATTTTGCAGTAGGAAAAGGAGAGAAAGTATAGATCAGGTTGGTAGGACCAGTAGCTTGTGTTCTGCAAAAGTGAAAGTACATATAAATAATTGTGGAAATGAGTTTCAGATTAAGTTCAGTGACTCCATAAACCATTGAAATGGCATGCAGCATCAGCAAGAACAATTTCTGCTGAGTAGACTGCTAAGAAAATAGTTGAGATTCTAGAAACATTTCTTTTAAAATATACCAAGAGCTAAATGAAATTCGGTTCCTGCTGGCTGTGTGAAATCCTGCAGTCTGTGCAGAAACTAAAGAGCTTGTTTTTAACTACATGCAATGAATGAGGCTGTGAAAATATTTTAGTTATGAATGCTTATCTTCCCACTGTCCACATATTCTTTTAATTTATAGTATTTCAATATTGATTTGCTTCTTTAGAAGTAACAAGCTATCAGACTGTGTTTAAAACATGTAATTTCTGCAGGAAAAGTTAGACTGTGGCCAAAATGAATGGTGTACATATCATCTCTTAATCATGCCTGCCCAGGGGTATACAAATTGTTTGCAGATGGGATCCTTATTCTCAACACTGGAATCTAAGAGTAACATTATGCATAAGGGTATATTCAATATCTCTACATGGGATTTAAGTTTCCTGAATTACTTGGCCATTTCCAAATTTTGGTCCCATATCTAACTCTATCATCATTAGAACAAAGACTCAAAACAATAATTACTGTTACTGAAAGCTGCCTTCAATTAAACAATCTGGTCCAATTCAAAAGTTTATCTATTTAAAATCAACTTCTACTTCTGCAGAATATCAAAGTGAATAATGTGTATCTTGAATTACATACTTGTACTAATGGTGTTTCAAAAATTATTCAGTGGTCATTCCAAAAACTTTTAAGGAAGCAGCCTTATAAATATGTTAAAAGCATTAAGCATTTTAAGCAGGATAGACAACTGAGCCATTAAAGGCAGTATTTCACTATTATCTTTTTTTTTTTAATAAAAGTATATATTTTCTTAAATTCTGGAATTTTTTTAAGAATAAATTTTTTCCCTAAAATTTTCATATGTCTAGACTGTGATCACTTGCAGCGATTGCACATGATTCTCACAGTGTGCTTCTGACCATTTCTGATGCCATTAAATGTTCCATAATAAATTTCCTTCCACCACAGAAATGTATCATCATGCCCTGCCTGCAAAAGCCCCATTTGTCAGAGGCAAATGAGTAAGACTCTGCAAGAATTCTGGTCTGAAAAGCAAGGAAGCCTAAAGACTCTGCAGTCACTGCTTTGGAAGTGGAGAAATGAGTGTCTGTTGGTGTTACATGGTGTTAGGTGTCCTAAAGTTTGCAAAGATATGAGCTTAAATGCTGTGGGACTCTCAAGTTTCTGGAACTGTATCTGTAATCACTGGCATCATCTGGAATGATTTAGTGTGCTGCTTGGCCAGTGACTCTGGATCCTGCTGTGGCAGCAGCTGCTCTCTCTTGTTGAACAGATTCTGCAGCCACGTCTAGGGGAACATTGATGATGACAGCTTTGTCCCTGCTGCCTGCCTGTCCTCATATCTCTGGGTTTCTCCACATCCCTGCAGATCCCTTTCCCATTTGCCACCTGTGGCCCTGTGAGGTCCAGGGCTAACACCTGTTTAAGTCATTGGGAAGAATGTTTGGAGGAAACTGAATGGGACACTTCAATCAGCTTTGACTATTAAAAACAGCTGATGTTATCCAGTAGTGCTGGAATGGATTAGGTTGCTGGTGTGGTCAGGTAGAGGAACACTAAATTCAGCACCAATCAGTTTAATAAAATTGTCAGAACTGTCTTTACAGCTTTTCCTTTGTACAGTCTGTGCATGCTCTGCAAAACGGAATCAGTAGCCCCGAGACCTGAAGAATAAAGGAAGAAAATGGATTAAAACAGAAGAAGAAAAAAAAGGGGGCACATTTTCAAAGAATATGGTTCTTCATGAAGATATAGATTTACAACAAGGATTAACATGATAGCAATGATCTTAGCATGCCCTAGAACACTGACCTACAACTTGCCTTTCCTCCAGGTGTCTTTTTGTTGTTGTTGTTGTTGTTGTGGATGTTTTGTTTTGTTTGTTTGGTTTTTTACCTAGATATTCCTAAGGATATCTAAGTTTGGAATCAAAAACTCCATGAACTTGAGGAAAGCTATGGTCTCCTGATTAGTACAGCATTCTTTGTCTTGTGTTTAGTAAGCAGAGTAAGAAGAATCTCTTTGTCAGTTTTATCAGTCTCTTCAGACATGACTTGTGTGAGAAATCTACTGAGACTCAAACGGAACATTTCCATTTTTTCAGCTGGCTGTGGTTAAGGATTAACTCAAAAGTCACTGAAGACTTAATTTTGACTACTAATAAGAAGGCTTAATGGTCTACCCTGAAATAACAGAGGGATGGAGCAGTTCAGTCCAAGGTCTAGTTCCAGAAGTCTACCCTCACACCCAGCTATGACTTTTAGAGACTTCTGAGATTGCTGTGGATTCCAGTTGCTAAATGCTGAATTTCTGCTACTGGTTTCCATCAATGAACTATCTTACAGTAGTCAAAGCGAGAACTAAGATGGACCAGTGTGAATGTTCAGCGGGCTCTGTGTGAATGTTTTATCCCACTGTATTTCTATTCCATCCTATTTCCCACTTTATGAAAAGTACCAATACACGTCTGCGAAGTTTCTAATTTATATTAATGCCATCTTCTTAGTACTATGAAAGAAACTAAACACAATCCTTGACTCCAGTATTTCGCCCATAAAACTTCATTTCACGTGCAAACTTGTCAACTAGAACACAAACGACTGAGAAAAAAACTAAATGCGTAACTTTTAAAAATTTCTCTGATGCAGTATTTGGGGTATTTTTTTAATTTGAATTTCTTAGAAAATTGACCTAACCTCTCAGACGTTGCCACCCTTTCTGTTTCTGAGTTCTTTGGTTTGGGTCTCTAAATTCAGAGCAGAATCAATGGTTCAATTTTCACAATAAAGGACCAAAACTAAAAGGCATAGAAAGCTCTATTTAGCAGATCAAGGGAGAAAAGGAAAACAAAACAAAACAAACAAACAAACAAGGTAGAAGGATGAGTTCAAGAACCATTCTTCCCTGGACAAATAAGTCCCTTACACTTCCTACCTTTTTTTTGAAAGATGAGGTGTTAGGCAGCAAGGCCAGAGCTTCCCAGATGAGGAAGGAGGGAACAGAGCAGATAAGCAGAGCAGAGGGGGTGCAGGCAGAAGGGGATGCAGCGCAGCAGGGGGAGGAGCATGGCTGGAGGTGCCTGAGCGGGGTCTTCCCTGGCATCTGTGAGGCGTCAGTGCCTGGGAAGGGGAGAGAGGAACTGGGGGAAGGTCTCAGGAGCTGCAGAAGTTCAAAGCCATCATCTCTGCCAGAAAGACAGACAACATTTCAATTTCCCCACTGCTTCAAAATGGGCTCTTGTAGTTTAACCTCAGCTAGAAATAAA